>NW_024869295.1:5782-26716 GCF_013358625.1 Macadamia integrifolia | reverse complement strand
TCACCGGGGACGTAGGCAACCTTGCCGAACCTCGTAAAATCCGTGTGCATTGTTTGTTTTGTTTTTCCATTATCTTCTGCATCGTTTTAGGGTTGTGTTTCTACAGTTTGTTCAATTTGTTGTCATTTTAGTTGGAAGAAGTAATGCCAATCTATGTTGCAATTAATGGACAGGGAAATGCAGTGATGGATGCAGAAGCAAATGGATTCAAACCAAGTCTACTAGTTCTGCTTCTTGTTGTTGGAATTTTACTAGTCTTCCTCTCGTTAGAAATTATGTCCTTTACACATGCTCGGAAGACTCTTCCACCAAGGAAAAAGAATCCCGTCTCTAAGAAGAAGATGAAGAGGGAGAGGCTGAAGCAAGGTGTCCCAGCACCAGGAGAGTAGACTGAATTGTAGACCTTACCTTGTTTCTGCTCACTATGTAAAGCAGTCACATTAAGATTTTCCCTTTCTTGATGTCAGTTACCAAAGTTGAGACAAATTGTCAGTTACCAAAGTGGAGACAAATTTTGAGTTCATCTGAATGACGACAGGCTTTGCTCGAAATGTGAAAACTCTAAAACCTTTCCGGGTTAGTTAAGGAACAAGAATATTTAACAGTCCTCACCCCAGTGTTCCCTTCTTGTTGTAGACACAAGGTCTTTGAGAGGATCTTTCACAAATTGCTGCAAAGACAAGAACATCTATGAGTCATTGCTTAAGCAAACAAAAAACCATTGATAATATAACCATATACAGCCTGATCATATTTGCCACGTCACAACACTGTGTCCAATGACTAAGTCAATTCTCTCAAGATCTTATCTATTTTGCCACTTGGCAAACTCTGTTCGGGTTGAAATATTATATGTAAGCAGGGATCTTAGAGTCTTATATGTTTCCTTGAAGGCCCCTTCTTGCCAAGTCAATTTTGGTCTACCCCTTATTCTTTTAGACCCTTGGAACTGTATTAGCCATCATTCTTTAAGACCATCGGAACTGTAGTATATATCACATTATACAAAGAAAGTTTTCTACCTGTGTGTGTATAGGATATGCTAATTCTGCAAAGCCTTCAGAACTCTGATTTTTCTTTCCCTCCAGATATTCCACATGATGGCCTTCTGCATTAAGCTCCATTGCTTAAAACTAGATAAAAACACCAAGGGACACAATTGATGTTTGAAAACCAAGCATCCAATTTTTTTTTTTTTTAAACTAAGCCAAAAGTAGGTAGATTAGAAAACATACTTCAGGCTGGTCTGTCTCCTGGATTAATTGCCTCAGTGTCCAATTTGATTGCCTCTCAAATAGCTTGAACATATTCTCTTCCATTTCTCCACGGTCTCTTGTTCTTTTCTTCTCTGATCCTTTCACTGGTGCGGTTTTCTTCTCATCCTAGCACAAGGACAGACAAAATATCTTTACATACATGTGCAAAATCTTGGGGCATGATTAAGTTTCTATCTCATCAACATAAAAGAGGTGAGAAATTTCTGGGTCCTAGACCCTGATCTAGGTGGTAACTTATCTTCCCTTCTCTTTCAAGAAGATGATCCAACGGTAATCCTCTCCTTCAACTGTATATACATACACTAAACTATACCTGCACTTGTCTCCGATGTCTTCGTTAGGGGGCTTCATGTCAAATTCATTTAGCACTGCTCCCTCCACTGAAACATTTCCTACAAAGCAAGGATTTTCATGCAGGTTGTTTGACTTTGCTTAGTTGACAGTTCCAGAGGATGAATAAAATATATCCAAGGAAGAATATCAAACGCATGTGGAATTCATCAGATGACTATCTCTAATAAAAATGGCATATCCCAATAAAGTATAAAAGTTATGAAAGTAATGCATCAACCTCTAACCATAATATTTAAGCATGGATATATCAATCATTGTTGGGTTATAGAAGAAGCCAACCTCTCTGTCTGGGTATCCACGATCAGAATCTGTAAAAGCTTGGATGTGTCACTTCCAGAACTAAATTTTCAGGTACTAAACTGTATTCTCACATGGATCCAGCTTGAATCCAGAAGTAGAACCATATCTGACCCGTACTAAGAATCCATACTCCATGTTGCATGATAGGACACAAAAACAGCTTCTTTGCCTTTTTAACCAGGTAGAGCATGTAGCTTGCATACCAAATATAGTGGGTTCAAGTCCTACAAACAGCAAAAGAGAAATCTGTCTCTACCTTCTACCACAAAAACAAAATACAAGAACAAAATTTGCTCAAAATATAAACTTACATATCACATTTCACATTCACAAAATATATAATATCAAATTCAGGTTGAAGTCTTTCATATCTAGTCCCTTTTTCAACATCAAACCCATCCCAAAAAGACTCTACAATACCCACACAAGCAGTCAGTAACCAACAATGAGTCATTCAGGTACAAAGAGAACACAAAAAAAAAAAAAAAATAGAAGCATTATAAATCCATAAAAAAATAAACAAATAAACAACTCTGTTATGAATCTTCATATGGAGTGAACTCTAATTCTGCCTACAATAGTTTTGTAATAGAACTTCTATTCAATAAGGCTTACTAGGTGGTTTGCCTAGATGGCTGCCTCGAACTCTAGGCATGCTTCTAGCAGCTGATAAGTTTCACATATAGGGAGTTTGTAATCATGGCCTATTTCACCACTTGGAATAATGATATGGCAAATTTGACCGTCGGATATAGGAAATTTTCTAGCTCGGTCTTGTGTCAAATTTAAAAGTAGTATACCAATGAGAGCATACAAGGAAATTTAAATGCTTCAAGTTTCTCAAGTTGGAGAGATCTGGTAATCTTTCCATAGACGAGCACCACCCCAAATCCAATATCTCCAAGGATTCCAATCGATCGAGGCCTTGAATCTCCATTAGTTTTTTGCACTCAGCATTAAATGCTTCAAGTTTCTCAAGTTGGAGAGATCTGGTAATCTTTCAATAAACAAGCACCACCCCATATCTCCAATATCTCCAAGGATTCCAATCTATCGAGGCCTTGAATCTCCGTTAGTTTTATGCACTCGCAAGCATTTAAATGCTTCAAGTTTCTCAAGTTGGAGAGATCTGGTAATCTTTCCATAGACGAGCACCACCCCAAATCCAATATCTCCAAGGATTCCAATAGATTGAGGCCTTGAATCTCCATTAGTTTTTTGCACTTGCGAGCATTTAAATGCTTCAAGTTTCTCAAGTTGGAGAGATCTGGTAATCTTTCCACAGACGAGCATCACCCCAAATCCAATATCTCCAAGGATTCCAATCTATCGAGGCCTTGAATCTCCGTTAGTTTTTTGCACTCGCGAGCATTTAAATGCTTCAAGTTTCTCAAGTTGGAGAGATCTGGTAATCTTTCCATAGACAGGCACCCCCCCAAATCCAATATCTCCAAGGATTCCAATCGATCGAGGCCTTAAATCTCCATTATTTTATTGCACTCAGCATTTAAATGCTTCAAGTTTCTCAAGTTGGAGAGATCTGGTAATCTTTCCATAGACGAGCATCACCCTAAATCCAATATCTCCAAGGATTCCAATCTATCGAGGCCTTGAATCCCCGTTAGTTTTTTGCACTCGCGAGCATTTAAATGCTTCAAGTTTCTTAAGTTGGAGAGATCTGGTAATCTTTCCATAGACGAGCACCACCCCAAATCCAATATCTCCAAGGATTCCAATCTGTCGAGGCCTTGAATCTCCGTTAGTTTTTTGCATTGGCAAGCATTTAAATGCTTCAAGTTTCTCAAGTTGGAGAGATCTGGTAATATTTCTACAGACGGGCACCACCCCAAATCCAATATCTCCAAGGATTCCAATAGATCGAGGCCTTGAATCTCCATTAGTTTTTTGCACTCGTGAGCATTTAAATGCTTCAAGTTTCTCAAGTTGGAGAGATCTGGTAATGTTTCCATAGACGAGCACCACCCCAAATCCAATATCTCCAAGGATTCCAATCTATCGAGGCCTTGAATCTCCGTTAGTTTTTTGCACTCGCGAGCATTTAAATGCTTCAAGTTTCTCAAGTTGGAGAGATCTGGTAATCTTTCCATAGACGAGCACAACCCCAAATCCAATATCTCCAAGGATTCCAATCGATCGAGGCCTTGAATCTTCGTCAGATTTGTGCACATGCCAACAATTAAATACTTCAAGGAATCCAATCCCACAAGGGCCTCAATCTCAAGTAAATTCTTGCAGCTCCAGAGACTTAATTCCTTCAGTTTTCTCAAATTGGATAGTTTCCCAATTTTCCTTAGTGATTCACAGTTTTCCATCATCAACAACTCCAAGGAATCCAGTCCCTCAAGGCTCTCAATCTCAAATAACATTGAGTAATCCTTGAGTTTTAATTCCTTCAGTTTTCCCAAGCCGGATATTTTCCCAATTTTTCTTAATGATCTGCAGTTCATCATCTCTAACAGCTCTAGGGAGTCCAACCCTTCGAGGCCTTCAATCTCTGTTAAGCTCTGACAATTATCAACAATCAATCTCTCTAAATTTCTCAACCCCACCAACACAGGGAGCGACTTTAGTTTGTTGCAGAACCGTAAATCAAGTGTTTGGAGCAAGGAAAGTTTAGAAAGTGTCATGGGTAGGCTTTGAAAATCGTTTCCACCGAGTCTCAAGATTTTCAAAGAGGGTAGAAAGCCTATTTCATTCGGAATTCCCCCATCCTTTATATAACAAAAGCTGGCATCCAAAGTCTCCAGCTTTTCCAAAAGACCTATGGAATCAGGTAACTTGTCAAGTCCTTCGCATTGATGTAAGTTGAGGATTTTGATTGAACTTAACCCCCAGATGCCATATGGGAGATCCCTTAGTTTCGGGCATCCCCTCATATTCAATTTGACTAGGCTGCCAAGATAATTGAAAGATTCATCAATTTTAGCCAATATTTCACAGTTTTCAAGAATCAAGACCTCCAAACGACAATTGGCTAGTTTAGGAGTCTTTAATAGGTATCGACACCCTGTTAGATTCAGAACTTTTAGATTTTTTGCCACCTGCATGCAAAAAAGATAAATAATTTATTAGAATTTTTTTTTTTGATGAAAAATTTATGATTGATTACATCAAACAAAGGAGAAAGAAATTTCTTAGAGACCTTAATGTCGTTCCAACCCATCCAATAATTTGTGACGACACTATATGACAGATCAAGAACAACTAGGTTCACTGGATGAAATTCCATTAACGTAAATTCTGCAGGGCATCCTTTCCATCTAAGCCATATCAGTTCTGAGAAAGAAGGCATGAAGTCTGGAGCAAAGTGTGCATAATCAACTTGGAGTAACCTAAGTTCAGTCATTTTAGTAAATCCTTCACTCATCAAATAGTGTTGGTTTCCTGAACTACCTCCGAAGTCAATGCAGAGCCCTTCAACTTTATCCGTTCCCTAAAACAAATAATTTTAAATAAGCACACAATAAAAATTTTAACAAGTGCAAAAAAATGCTCATGTTCACTGTGTTTTGTCAACTCTTGTGCTCTATGGATCAATTGTTAAATATTGGGATGGTAAGCCAACATTGTAAAGGACCCCCACCAATCTTATAGCTGAAATTTTAACCCATAATGAGCATTTTATATAGAACAATAGTGCATCCAAAGGCGGGAAAATCTACAAAAATGCTATTACACAATGAGGATCTGTGGCATTTTCAGATGTTACTTTGAACAATATTTCATATATATGCTCATATGGGTCAAGTTCACCATTAAGGATCCTTTATAACGTGGACATCATTGTGTCTACTATTACTATGCAGCAACAAGTTCACCAACCTCCATGACATTTCAGTTTAAAAAAAGAAAATTATATTCATACATTGAATTTATGAAACCTTAAATAATGAACAAATGTGTTCTAGGTATTAGGTCCATCATACTTTATCTCTTAATAGCAAGTGCTTTCAATGAAAATATATGGTTAGCAATTGCAAAAAACATCATCAATAATTGGAAGCATAAAATAAAGTGTACTGAACATTTATTGAGTACGTACCAAGTGTTTCTCCAATACATACAAGGCTTCCTCGTGTGACCACAACCTACTACGCCTTCCGGGCATCTTAAGGTTTTCTTGACGAATGATTTCCTTTCCAAGATCTCTAAGCTGATCATGCATCTTTAGTTCATCATTTTCACCAATCTTCACCAAAGACTTTTGGCGGAGAACCTTAAGTCCTTTGTCAGGGTAATACTTACGTTGTTTCCATATCAAACATGCAATATTTTTATCTATTCCATTGAAAAAGCATGCAATATCAAGAAATATTTGTTGCTCACAATACGTCAATCCATCGAAACTTATTTTCAACTTTTCAAAAATTTCACCATCAAGAATATGATTTTGCAGCCTCTCCAGTGTCTCTTGCCAAAATGATTTTTCCATGCCAAATAAAGATAAACCTATAACCTCAAGAGCTAAGGGAAGACCTCCAACCTCCTTAACGATGTTTTTTGAGAGATCTAGATAGTCCTCCGGTATTTGGTCTCCTTTGAAGGCACACCTGGAAAATAGTTGAAGAGATTGTTTTGCACCCATTTGAGGGGGCTCATAGATCTCATCCACTTCATGATGAAGTAAGATCTGCTCATTTCTTGTTGTGATTATAATCCTACTTCCCAAACCAAACCAATCACACTTCCCAACTAATGCATCTAATTGAGATTTTTTATCCACATCATCAAGAATAATAAGAACTTTCTTCTTGTGAAGTCTTTCTTTGATCATGTTAATTCCTTTGCCTTTATTAGTGATGTTGAATCTTACTCCTTCCAGTATTTCAGAGAGAAGTTGATTTTGCAAATCGATAAGTGAAGTCTCTCGAACATTTTCAAGAAAACTACATCCTTCAAAGTGACGTGAGATTTCATTGTAGACAACATTGGCAATGGTTGTCTTGCCAATCCCACCTAGCCCCCATACTCCCACAATCTTTACATCATCTGATTTACTGTTTAATAAATTCATCATTTTCTCTACATGAGATTGGATTCCAATTAGGTCATTAGAAACAATCAGGGAGTCTTTTTCCAATACACTGGAAACTGCTGCAACAACTAATTTTACTAATGTACCTTCATTCCTGTCCAATTCAAATCAACAGGAAATAAGAAGTTGGAGAGCAAAAAAAATAAATAAATGACGTGAATGTAAAATATAGAAGAAAAAAATCTCAACCACAAAAGTCAAAACGACACTTCTCCCTTTCCGTAGGTTTTTCGATTATGAGAAAAATATAGATGACCCGCGTCTCCCTTTCTTATTTTATTAATTCCAACTCCTCTTTCCATATTGCCGCTCCGTCTCTCCTTTATTACCTTATACCCTTTATTTAACTTCAAGAACATCATGTGTCCACCCTCTTGTTCCTATCCATTAGCATATTAAGCCTACTTAATTATAATTTTGTCACCCAATTTAAAATCTTACCTTAATTACGAATCTACCGTTGATTATTACGATTGAATTATTGAATATCTGCATGGACCTATACGCGATCTGATTCCGATTTTAGAATACGGATCAGCATCAGTAGGGGTTGCTATGGATTTTCTTGTTTCATAAGATAATATCAATGATAATATAATTTGTTACATGATTATCCACATGCTATTATTATTATTACTACTATTTTGACAAATATATGTTATTATTTACTATGATAAAAAGTGTTTGATAGATCACCAATCAACATTGACTATGATAGCAATGATTAAACTTAATTAATATTAGATGTAAAATAAAAAAAATTGAGAAATGATCCTCAATTGGAAAGATAAATTGGATTTAAGTGTTCATGAGAGCATGTGATATTAGAATTTAGTTGTAAACAACCAGTTTTAGTTCATTCTTAATACCAAAATAAATTCGTATTTTTGCTCCCGGATTTTTACATAGCAATCGTATTAAACACGTACCGTATCATTGCCGTGTGCGTTTTATTGTGCCGAATTTCTGAGAAGTATTATTTCCGTATGGCAAGTTTAATTGCCGTATGTATCCGTGCCCGTATTATTGCTGTTCCCGAACTTACTAACTATGGTGAAGGCCAAAAACAAACAAGATCTCACATTTTTAGGATGCTTTACCATCCCTACTTGTTTGTCGGGCAGTTAACATAATTTTTTTTAGGACAAATCCTTACTCAACCTTACCCTAATTAAAATGCAGTGAATGAATATTGGGCAAAATAACTTTATAGTCATGGTTAAGAGTCTAGAAATTCCAAGAAAAAAAAAAAATCTTCTGCGGCAGTGAGCATCCTGGCTGGAACACCTTGGGGTGTGTACCTGGATGCTCGGTGCAGTGCTACCAATTACAAGAGAAAAAACAAACATAGGGAGTGGTTGGACTTACCCTCCATCGATGTTCTTCAAATCCCATCCCTTCAATCCCGCAACCTCTGTGAGAGCCTTTTTCCACTCGTCAATGATCCTCTGATCGACACTCTTGTTGTGTTCCTGAAGAGCCTCCGCACAAGTCCCAGTGTGGTGACGGACGCCCGCGGGATCAACATGGTAGAAGATGGGCAGGACAAGTTGATTCATTGTATTCCTGCATTTAACGATCTCGACGAGCTCCTTGAGGCACCATCTGCTTGAAGCGTAGTTCTTAGAGAAGATGGGTATAGAGATTCTGGACTGTTGGATCGCAGAGAGTAGGTCTGGGCCGATCTCCTCCCCAGTGCGGAGTTCAACGTCGTCCTTGAAAGTGTGAATTCCGGCAGCATCCAAGGCATTGTAGAGGTGGCTGGTAAAGGTGTTGCGAGTATCTATACCCCTGAAGTTGAGGAATACTTCATAACTCCGACCAGATGAGGTGGAAGAAGTTGATGATCGTCGGGGTGACATGGAGAAGTCTTCTCCGCAAATTGAGAATTTTCTTTTCATTGCAAAATCTTTTTTCTAAGTAACCAATCTTCACTCTTCGATTGCAGATCCTGATTTATTAGGCGGGCAACAATCTTGTAAATCGTTCTTTATTTTCGACTCTCACAGTCTAAAGCCCCACACTTGTTCTTTTCCTTTCCCTCCCTCCCTTTCTCGGAAATTCACCACCTCAACGCGTTGGAGAATATCATTTTCCCTTCTTGTACGGAGGTAAAGGGAAAGGTAAAGGTAAAGGTAAAGGTAAAGTCTTCCTTCCAGCTGCAAAGTCTCCTTCCATTTATTGATCTCCTTCAGCTTCAAGTCACAATTGCCCATTTTCTTTGAAGCTTCTCTTTCCGATATCATTTTCTATACGCTCCGTTTTTCTTGCAAGAGAAATTTAATGGGTATGAAAGTGAAATTTTCAAATTTAAAAAATAAAACTTTTGTATTCTCTACCATGTCTATTTCATTAATTCCAAATCATTTTATTATTAAATTCTATTTTATTTTTATCAAATAAAAAAAAATTATTTTACTTTCTATCCAAAACATTTTGCTATAAAATATAAAATAAAAATTGGGAGAGAGTTCCTAAAAAGTAGTGTACTAATAAGAACACACAAGGAACAGTTTTCATAGGGTGGGTCTGGCATTTCACCTCTCCCTATATCTGGGTTTAGAGGTCATGCTCGGACTTTTTCTTTCTCATAATAATTGCATGTAAAATTTATCATTTATAAATATTTAAGTAGTTTATATAATTACATGGGGACATGATTATATAAATTTCTTTTTTAAAATTTGAATATTTCACTATCCTTCCCTTTAAATTTCCCTTGGAATTAAACATAGTCCTGGGGATGCCTATCAATGTCTCTTAGTCTATTTTTCACAGAGAAATTAAAATTAACTCGGATGCTTCCTATGTGAAAGAAACCTCCACTGGTGCCTTGGGATTTGTCCTTCATGAGCATCCCAATCTCCCTCTTCTTGTTATCTCTGTCCCGGTAGGCTTTCTTCTATCATTAGTGCAAGGGTCTAAAGCTATCAAAGAGGGAATTTCAAATGCCATCAACTTGGGCTAATTTAGATTTAAGGTTGAATTTGATTAGTTAAAAGGTGGTTCGGTGCATCTCAGATCCAACTAAAAATGTCCCACTGGAGATCCTTCCTATTGTTGAGGACCATTGTTAGCAAAAACGAGAACAGTAAAAAAGGAAAATGTATAGTACAAATTGTTAAGTTTATCTTGAATTCTTGACCCATTTTGAAGATTGACCTGCTTCGACATATTTTGGTGGCAACCTGAATGGAAAGTTTTCTGAGATCTATGATGGAAATAGAGGGGTTGGGCCGATAGGTCGACACGCGATTTGGAGTATATAATGTACTGTTGTCTTGTTGAGAAAGTCATTGTAATTTAGGTTTTTTCGAGCTAGGGTTTCAGGGCGAGTTTCTTGCCGCTGCTTAGATGTAATCTCTCTTCTGTATAGTGAAACATCTTTTTCTTCACCCGAGGATGTAGCACATCATATCGGTGTGTGAACTTCGTTAAATCTCTGTGTTGTGTGGATCTATTGTCTGTTTATTCTTGTATTTTTTGGTGTTTGCTCTAACACAAGTTTTAAACAGTGAAAATTTCTAAATGATACAGTTAATTAAATGGTAAAAAAACGAATAACATATGGTACATATTTTAAACGTGTAGATTTAAAAAAAAAAGACAAAAAAAAATGACAGTACATCTATATAAATTAAGGAATTATTACATGAATACCGGAATCTAATGAACAAAACAACTACAATATCAACATTAATGCATATATATCCCATGTCTCATTTTAAGTTCTAAGACATATCATTGAATATCATCCACCACCAATTCTAAAATCACAGACCACACATGTAAAGTCTTATTGAACAATGTGGCTTAGCTATGATGTTGTTCATTATTGTCAACATAGTCAACACACTCTCAGAGTGATATTGGAGTTGGGAGTCATTACTTTATAAACACTTTTCAGCAAGTTTTGGAGTCCGTGCATTGAATTTGAGTTGAAGGTGATAATCACAAGAAATAAAGGCCATTGAGTTAGCTTTAAGTTGGCGAAAGAATCAGGTCTATTAGAGTCTGAGAGAAAAATATATGATCAATTAAGTAGACATTACGTTCAACAAGTCAAGTCTTAAAAAAATGGATGGAAGTGGAGGTGGAGGTGGAGGTGGAGGTGGAGGTGGGGGGGAACGGTTTTAGAATGAGAATGATTACTATTTACTTTTTTTTTTTTTCTTGAATCTTTGGAAAGTATATGGCAAAATGTGTTTTAGATTGTAAAAAATGGAAACACGTTTAAAATGGTGTTCTTGCTAACAATGATGAGGGCATCATATTCGTATACTCTTCCCCAATTAGTTGTTCATTTCACCATGTTCCAAGGGCAGCTAATGGTATAGTTTATTCCCTTGCGAGGAAAGGGTTGTCTCTCTGGTGTAGAATATTGTGTTCTAATTCCACTCCTTGGCTCTTTACAACTTTGTAATGATAAAGCCTCAATAACCCTATTCAATAAATTCCTCTTTTATGAAAAAAAGAAAAAAAAGCTTGACTTACCCCAAAGAAGATAGCTTTCAAGCTACTGAAACACCAAAGGGCAAAGATCCCCTTGTTCGTGAAGAAAAACATAAATCTTCTTGGAACTGACTTGTTTTTCACAATGATGCTCCAAATCCCCACCAAATTTCTGTCATTCATAAACGAAAGGCAACTAAAACTACAGACCTTCCAAATCACCTTCCATCCCCATTAATGGCCACTGAAGGAATATCTATTTCCCATGGTTGGAAGAAAATTCGAAGAAAATTCAGTCCTAATTTTATTTCCCTTGCAAGAGGCTCGAGGTTTATCCCAAAACCGGTCCAACCCCTGTTGTACCCGACTTCGTCCCCAGCGACCCAACATGGCCTTGTGAACTTACAACCTAGAACCTACCGTATGTTTCTCCAATACTTTTAAGGCTTCCTTGTGTGACCACAATCTACTATGCTTTCAAAAGGACCTCAAGGTTTTCTTGACAAAACGATTTCCTTTCCAAGATCTCTAAGCAGATCATGCATCTTTAGTTGATTATTTTCACCAATCTTCACCAAAGACTTTTGGTAAAGAGCCTTAATTCCATTTTCAAGGAAAAACTCACATTGTTTCCATAGCAAACATGGAATATTTTTATCCATTCCATTGAAAAAGCATGCAATATCAAGAAATATTTGTTTCTCCTGATACGTTAATCCATCAAAACTTATTTTCAACTTTTTCCAAAATTTCAGCATCAAGAATATGATTTTGCAACATCTCCAATGTGTCTTGCCAAAATGATTTTTCCATGCGAAATAAAGACGAACCTATAACCTCAAGAGCTAAGGGAAGCCCTCTAATTTCCTTAATGATGTTTTTGGAGAGATCTAGATGGTCCTCAGGTATTTTGTCTCTTTTGAAGGCACACCTAGAAAATAGTTGAAGAGATTGTTTTGAAATTTGTCTCTTTTGAAGGCACACCTAGAAAATAGTTGAAGAGATTGTTTTGCATCCATTTCAGGGGGCTCATATATCTCATCCACTTCATGAAGATGTAGGATCTGCTCGTTTCTTGTTGTGATTATAATCCTACTTCCCAAACCAAACCAAACCAATCACACTTCCCAACTAATGCATCTAAATTGAGAATTGTTATCCACATCATCAAGAATAACAAGAACTTTCTTCTTGCGAAGTCTTTCTTTGACCATATTAATTCCTTTGCCTTTATTAGTGATGCTGACTCTTACTCCTTTCAATATTTCAAAGAGTAAGTTGATTTTGCAAAGTGATAAGTGAAGTCTCTCGAATATTTTCAAAAAAACTACATCCCTCAAAGTGACGTGAGATTTCATTGTAGACAACATTGACAATGGGTGTCTTGCCAATCCCACCTAGCCCCCATACTCCCATAATCTTTACATCATCTGGTTTAATGTTTAATAAGTTCATCATTCTTTCTACATGAGATTGGATTCCAAGTAGGTCATCAGAATCAATCAGGGAGTCTTTTTCCAATTCAGTGGAAACTGTTGCAACAACTAATTTTACTAATGTCCCTTCATTCCTGTCCAATTCAAATTAACAAGAAATAAGTAGTTGGAGGAAGCAAACACATTAGAAAAAAAAAATCTGCATTTTTATTTGGATGACATCTTAAAACAATAATTTCACATAGTTCTATGTTAGGAATCCTTTCCCGCACAGTATCATACCATTACAGCAAATATATAATAATAGGCTAAATGTTTCACACACTTCTACTTCTATATTAGGAATCCTTTCCAGCACACTTCCTTTTTTGTTAAATTCATGGATTTATGAATATATTTTCACCTCAAAAACTTTTCTTAATTCCTCTAAACTATTGTAATGACACATAAAAATATCAGATGGACTAAAACTTTGAATCTAAATTTTTAAAGACGTATAAATGATGATTTGAACAATTTGTCCAAGAAATTCAGGACTCAACGAAATATTAAGGGTTAGTAGGAATGCATTCTTAGTATAAACTTACAGAATAAATGATGATGTGAAAAACATTTTCAGATTTATGATTCAACAAAACTGCCACATGGGAAGTAGTTGATGCTAGATTATATACCTACTTCACACAATTAGTGTTTCACAAGTTATTGTGTACGGCATAGGAAGTGGTTGGACTTACCCTCCATCGATGTTCTTCAAATCCCATCCCTTCAATCCCCCAACCTCTGTGAGAGCCTTTTTCCACTCGTCAATGATCCTCTGATCGACATTCTTGTCGTGTTCCTGAAGAGCCTCCGCATCGGTCCCAGTGTGGTGACGGACGTTGGCGGGATCAACATGGTAGAAGATGGGCAGGACATCTTGATTCAAGGTTTTCTTGCACTCAACGATCTCGACGAGCTCCTTGAGGCACCATTTGCTCGAAGCGTAGTTCTTGGAGAAGATGGGGATAGAGATTCTCGACCGCTGGATGGCAGAGAGTAACTCTGGGCCGATCTCCTCCCCGGTGCGGAGTTGAACGTCGTCCATGAAAGTATGAATTCCGGCAGCATCCAAAGCATTGTAGAGGTGGCTGGTAAAGGTGTTGCGAGTATCTATACTACTGAAGTTGAGGAATATTTCATAACCCTGACCAGATGAGGAGGAGGAGGAGGAGGACGACGGAGATCGTCGGGTTGCCATGGAGAAGTCTTCTCCGAAAGACGACGATAGATTTTCTTGAGAGATTTTCTTTGTTTCTAAAGTAAAATTCACTCTTCGATTGCAGAACTCGATTTAGAGATTAGCCCAGGATCCCTCTGTTACGTGCATGCACGTAGTAGTACATGTATGAGTTCTTTTTTCTTTTTGGTAGAATAGTAGTTGTATGAGTTGGTATAGGTATATTAAGTAGTTGTAACCCTTCAAACAAAGTAGTTGTGACCATGTATGAGTTCTTTTTTCTTTTTGGTAGAATAGTAGTTGTATGAGTTGGTATAGGTATATTAAGTAGTTGTAACCCTTCAAACAAATGAAAATGTAGTTGTGACCCATCTTTTGGTAACTGTACGCATTAGCATATTACGTGCATACACGTAATAGTTGTATTAGTTGTTATAAGGTATATTATGTAGTTTTACACCTTATATAAGAGAACTGTTCATCTCCTCCTAGGAGCGATTATTTACGCTGGTCTTACTGTCAATATTCGACAAGTGTCTAACTTTTTTACGGAGTTTGCCTTCCGCTAATTAATTCTTTCTTTTTTTCTTCTCACCTATTTGTGGGGAATTTGTTTTTTAACTCTTTTTTTATCTCCCTTATTTATGGGGAATTTGAAATTGGATAGTAAATCGAATCAAATGTCTTCCACATTTTATCAAGCAAACAATTTTGGGATTCTTTTGTATGATTTTTTACATGACAAACCTATATCTTTTAAAGAAGACTGTGCTCCATATATATACAAACTAGAGAAAGCTACTTTACTTTTAGGGAAAAGGTTGAGTATGCTGTCAATATACCGTATGTTAGCACCCATTATGTGGGTCTCCCTCTTCCTCTTTTTGAAATGACCCCTACCCCTTTTATAGGCGAATAATTTTTAAATCCAAATCCAAATTTTATGATCCTACTTTTTTACCAATGATAATTCTCAAATCCGAATTAAATAATTTTTCATCCCATATTCAGTCATATCAATCAATTTGTATCAATAACACTGTTTAAGATACCTCGTCTAGCATCCCCATTGATGCTATATGCTAGCTTACTAAATACCGACAGCATACCTATCCCTCTCCCTCACTTCAATGATGTTTCCATTGTTAAATGTGGTAGCAGGCCCAAAATCTCTGTTACGAGAATTGGTTTTGGTCCTAAACATACCATTCATCTTGTACTGCTGTTCACATGAAGGAGTAAACAGTCAAGTAGGGAATTTTGGCATTGTGTCTTTTTCCCTTTGGACCTTAACTTAAGAAGGAAAAAAATTTTGAGAATCCTTAGAGGCAGGAATGTATGATCATTCAGATACTGGTGCTGTTTTAGCTTCGGTTTGTCTAGAAGTCCAGGGTACTTTAGAAAGAAAATTTTCCCAATAAGAAATTTGGGAGTACATTTGAAGTAACTAATTGCAATGGTTTTCTTATAGTTTCCTATCAATTATTAGCCTCCCACTGGGGATACATCAGATATAAAGATGAGCTATACATGTTCTGCCCCTTTCAAATTAACCTTTATTTCTTGTGGGATTTTTTCTTTCGATGAATTTTTCCATTTCAGAACTATTATTTTTACAATGTTTCATCAAGCTACTGATTTTTTCATCTTTTAAAATTTAATTTTTAAATGAATTGGATGTGCTTTCTTTTATAACAATCCTTCGAAGTCGAGATGCATGGTAATCTGGTCTGATAAATTAATCTTGACTCGATAAATAATTCAGTCATAAAATCGCGACGAAGAAGATTTGATAAATTATGGATTGAAACTGATTCTTCAGCTTTGATTTCAGCAGTTAAACCACAAACTTTTCATTGGAAATTTATTGAGCAGTGATGGAACCTTAGATTCTATCTACAGTCTTGTTCACGGAAGATTTCCTATTGCTGTAAGATCAATGTTATAGCAGATCATCTTGCAAATCAGGGCATTAATCCGGGAGCAGACTTTTATTGGAATATCTCCTCCGTATGTCCAAAAGAGGATTGCTGAAAAGGTTTGTCCAATGCATTAGACTGCCAATCTATAAATGGATAGAAACTAAAAAGAAATAATTTAAAAAATTTTGAATTTGAAGAAAGAGATAGACACATAATCTAGTCATTGCATCATGATGATAAAATGGATAATATGCAATGATTGGCTTATGTGTGTCTCTCCTCAAATTCAATTTTTTAAATTTTTTTGGAATTTTTTCTACTATTTTCTATCCATTTCTTGACAACCAAATTAATAAAGGAAAAGATTCCCATTCCCTATCCCAAGGACATCTGCATATGTAACATTAGACCTTTTTTTACCCCAACATCACCTTCTAACTCACCCTTTCATTAGGAAGAGAATTTGAGGAATCCACTTTGAACAGGCCATCATATGTAATTTTGCACATGCTCAGAAGAGACTTCCACCAAGGAAAAAAAAGCATGTCTCCAAGAAGAAGATGAAGAGGCTGAAGCAAGGTGTCTCAGCACCGAGAGAGTAGACTTAATTGTACCTTGCTTTGTTTTCTGCCCTCTATGTTAAGCTGTTAAATTAAGATATTCCAGTTCTTGGTGTCAGTTACCAAAGTTGAGACAAAATTAAAGTTCTTAGCTCAAAATGTGAAAACTCTAAAACCTTTCACGGAACAAGAATATAACAATCCTTACCCCAGTGCTCTCTCGGGTCCGATGAAAGAACTTTCAGGCCATGAGTATGGTGGATATCTTGAAGCATGTGGATCCAAGGGTGGTCATTGAGTATGGATCAGTCCGAAAATGATTGTGCATAGCATTTGTAAGGAGCGAGCATTAGCATAGGATTTTGATTTTTGGAATGGCTCAACATCTGGGAATTCCTTGCTGTTGTCTCATCCAATTTGATGGTTCGAGCTTACAATGTATGGACCTTCACAAGTCGCTGCAATAACAAGAGCATCTGTGCATCATAGCTTAAGCAAACAATAAACCCACGCTAATATAACCATATACAACAGATCATATTTAACCATGGATATATCAATCATTGTTGGGTGTTTTAAGAAGCCATCCTCTGTGTCTGGGTATGCATGATCAGAATTTGTAAAAGCTTGGATGTCTCACTTCCAGAACCAAATTCTCAGGTATTAAATTGTATTCTCAAATGGATCCACTTTGAATCCAGAAGTAGAACCATATCTGACCCATACTAAGAATCCATACTCCATGCTTCCTTGCCTTAATGGCCAGGTAGAGCATGTGACTTGCATACCAAATATAGTGGATTCAAGTCCTACAAACAGCAAAAGAGAAATTTGTCTTTACCTTCTACCACAAAACCAAAATAAAAACACAAAATTTGCTCAACATAAAGTCACAAGTTCACAAAATATATAATATGCAAATTCAGATTCTGATGTCTTAATCATATCTAGTCTCTTTGCAACATCAAACCCATCCCAAAAGGACTCTACAAGGTCCACACAAGCAGTCAGTAGCCAACAATGAGTCATTCAGGTGCACCGAACACAAAAATAGTTTTGTTAAAGAACTTCTATTCAATAAGGCTTTCTAGGTGGTTCGCCTAGCTGCTTCCAGGAACTCTAGGCATGCATCTAGCAGCTGATAAGTTTAACATATAGGGAATTTGTAACCATCACTTATTTTGCCACATGGAAGAATGATAAGGCAAATTTTCTGTCAGATATAGCCATATAGGAAATTTTATAGCTCGGCTATGTGTCAAATTTCAACCTCAAATTCAATCATTTACTTTTCCATCTAATATCATAGCCTTTTGTTTATATCCGCGCACACTACTGTAGTCCTACACATCCTCTTCTAGTCCTGATTTTTGTTTTGCCATGTGACAGACTCTGATTGGGCTGAAACTTGACATGTGTATATGTGACATTGGGATCTATATGTCAGCAAATTTTCAGCCCCATTTGAGATGCCACGAAACAGAATCAGGTCCAAGGTTACAGTTCAACTTGTAAGCAATGTGGTTACAACTAGAAGCTCTCACACACAACAAAAAAGAAAAAAGGGATCTACTCAGGTTTGTGAGAGGAGTCCTTAAATGTATAGAGACGCTTTGATTTAGTTTTTACCTGCAGATTGTACGATATTAACAGAGGTTGTATTTCAGGAAGGTCACTTGGGCAGCCAACTGAATGAATGTGAGCCCAACCATAGCTATGTGCCAATGGGTTTCTTTCAGTTTCTGTCATCTAAATCAAAAACCTCCAAGTAGATAAGATTCTGATATCATTAAGTACACAATACCCCTCCATGCTGTTAGGATTAATTGATAAGAACTGTCCAATCCTCACGATCTGAGGGTCCAACACCTGAAGCAGAAGCCTCAAATTCAAGCACCCCCATCACTCCCCTTTCCCCCGGTCCCCCCTTGGTTTGGCTCTACATCTGAAGCAGTTGTCTCTGTTTCCAGATCACCTTAGCTCCACTCTTCCCCTGGTCTTTTGTTCCATCTTCAAATGCTCAACCTTCTCTGGTTAACAGGGATGAACTAAAGCCCTCATCTCTAGAACTGAGATTCGTTCTTCCTTATCTCCAAAGTCGAAAGTTTTCCAAGGATTCCAATTGATCGAGGCCTCGAATCTCCGTTAGTTTTTCGCACTCGCGAACATCTAAAAGATTCAAGTTTCTCAGGTTGGAGACATCTGGTAATCTTTCCATAGACTAGCACCACCCAAAATCCAGTATCTCCAAGGATTCCAATCTATCGAGGCCTTGAATCTTCGTTAGTTTTTGCACATGCAAACAGCTAAAAGCTTCAAGTTTCTCAAATTGAAGAGATCTGGTAATCTTTCCATAGATGAGCACCCCCCCAAATCCAATATCTCCAAGGATTCCAATCGATCGAGGCCTTGAATCTCCATTAGTTTTTCGCACTGGCGAGCATTTAAATGCTTCAAGTTTCTTAAGTTGGAGAGATCTGGTAATCTTTCCATAGACGAGCACCACCCCAAATCCAAGGTCTCCAAGGATTCCAATCGATCGAGACCTTGAATCTCCATTAGTTTTTCGCACTTGTGAGCATTTAAATGCTTCCAGTTTCTCAAGTTGGAGAGATTTGGTAATCTTTCCATAGACAAGCACCGCCCAAAATCCAAAGTGTCCAAGGATTCCAATTGATCGAGGCCTTGAATCTCCGATAGTTTTTCGCACTGGCGAGCATTTATATGCTTCAAGTTTCTCAAGTTGGAGAGATCTGGTAATCTTTCCATAGACAAGCACCACCCAAAATCCAAGGTCTCCAAGTATTTCAATTGATCGAGGCCCTGAATCTCCATTAGTTTTCTGCATTTGCGAGCATTTAAATGCTTCAGGTTCCTCAAGTTGGAGAGATCTTGTCATCTTTCCATACGACAATTATCCAGGATTAGTTTTTCCAAAGATACCAAATTCTCAAGGCCTTCAATCCAACATAATTCACAATAACTTATTTTCAACAGCACCAGGGAATCTAAACCCACAAGGCCCACAATCTCAAGTAAATTCCAGCAGCTCATTAGTCTTAATTCCTTCAGTTTTTTCAAGTTGGATATTTTCCCAATTTTCCTTAATGATCCACGGTCATTTATTGTCAACAGCTCCAGAGAGTCTAGTCCCTCGAGGCACTCAATCTCGGATAACATTGAGTAATCTGTGAATGTTAATTCCTTCAGTTTTCCCAAAACGGATATTTTCCCAATTTTTCTTAATGATATGCAGTTCATCATCTCCAACAGCTCTAGGGACTCCAACCCTTCGAGGCCTTCAATCTCTGCTAAGCTCTGACAATTATCAACATTTAATCTCTCTAAATTTCTCAACCCCACCAACGCGGGGAGTGACTTTAGTTTGTTGCAGAACCGTAAATCAAGTGTTTGGAGCAAGGAAAGGTTAGAAAGTGTCATGGGTAGGCTTTGAAAATCGTTTCCACCTATTCTCAAGATTTTCAAAGAGGGTAGAATGCCTATTTCATTCGGAATTCCCCCATCCTTGATATAACAAAAGCTGGCATCCAAAGTCTCTAGTTTTTCCAAAAGACCTAAGGAATCCGGTAACTTTTCAAGTCCTTCGCATCGATGTAAGTCAAGGTGTTTGATCATAGTTTTTAAGGCGGTAAGGCGACGGAGGCATTTGAGGGTCTTTCGGAGCGCTTTAGAGATAAGGCGGGCATAAAGCACCGCCTTATTTACTAAAGCGTTCCTGTGTAATATTTTTATAAAACCAATCTATTTGGCTCAAATCCTTGTTGAATCCTATTACGCATATGTTAAATAAATATTAAAGGTTCATATTCATACCAATGTAAGATATTCATCAAGAAAACAAATCAATAAAGTGAATAAACTAAGTTCATCTTCATCAATCATCAATCATCATAACATGTTAACATATAATATAAATACATAATTATGAAACAAATTTATAAATATAAAGAAAAGAAGACAAAAAAAAATACAAGTATTTATTATACTTAGCTCTATGATGCCAAAATGAGTGCTTAAGCCCTAAGGTCATCTACTATATTTCTACTCCTGTCAAAGAAGAATGAAGCTCACCGCTGCCGGAGCAAAATGGTCGCCTGGATCAGTGGTTCTTCCTTGTTCCTTGATTCCTTCTCAAAGCCCTTTCTTAAAACCCTTAACAAAATCCAAACCCTGTTTGTGAATCGTGTTTTTGTTTTGTTTGTTTTAGTTATTTTTGGTAGAGTAAAGCTAATCCTATACATCTCAAGTGTTAACAAAACCATACACCTACCAATAAAAAATCTATATTTAGAATCTTCATCAAGTAATTTTAAAATGTGTTTAAAAAAAAAAAAAAA
>NW_024869295.1:0-2476 GCF_013358625.1 Macadamia integrifolia | reverse complement strand
GAATTAGGGATTGTTGGACTTACCCTCCATCGATGTTCTTCAAATCCCATCCCTTCAATCCCCCAACCTCTGTAAGAGCCTTTTTCCACTCGTCAATGATCCTCTGATCGACACGCTTATTTTGTACCTGAAGATCCTCCGCATAGGTCCCAGTATGGTGACGGACGTCGGCGGGATCAACATCGTAAAAGATGGGCAGGACAACTTGATTCATGGTTTTCTTGCACTCAACGATCTCGACGAGTTCTTGAGGCACCATTTGCTCGAAGCGTAGTTCTTTGAGAAGATGGGGATAGAGATTCTCGACCGCTGGATCGCAGAGAGTGGCTCTGGGCCGATCTCCTCCCAGTGCGGAGTTCAACGTTGTCCATGAAAGTATGAATTCCGGCAGCATCCAAGGCATTGTAGAGGTGGCTGGTAAAGGTGTTGCGAGTACCTATACCCCTGAAGTTAAGGAATACTTCAAAACTCCGACCAGATGAGGAGGAGGAAGACGCAGATGATCGGGCTGCCATGGAGAAATCTTCTTCGAAAGATGAGAATTTTCTTTTCATTGCAAAATCTTTTTCTAAATAATCAATCTTCAATCTTCGACCAGATGATGATGATGAGGAGGAGGAGGAGGAGGGGGAGGAGGGGGAGAAGTAGGAGTTCAACGACGCAGATAATGATCGGGCTTCCATGGAGAAGTCTACCATTCACTCTTCGATTGCAGATCCAGATTTATTAGGCGGGCAACAATCTTGTAAGTCGTTCCTTATTTTCTACTCTCACCGTCTAGAGCCCCACGCTTGTTCTTTTCCTTTCCCTCCCACTCTTTCTCGGAAATTCACCACCACCTCAACGCGTTGGAGAAGATTATTTTCCCTTCTCGTACGGAGGTAAAGTTTAAGTTTAAGGTAAAGTCTTCCTTCCAGATGCGAAGTCTCCTTCCATTATTGATCTCCTTCAAGGTTTCGAGTCACAATTGCTCATGACTGGTGGCACTAGTAGACCAACCCTAAAATCTAATCTCCCAAACCACTCCACAGTCCACTAGGCCCAAGCCTTCTTTGAAGCTTCGCTTTATTTTTATCAAATAAAAAAATTTTACTTTACTTTGCATCCAAAAAATTTTGTTATAAAAAAAAAAAAAAATTAGAAGAGGGTTCCCCAAAAAATAGTATACCAATGAGAGCATACAGGGAAGCATCATTAGAGGTGGGATTTCTATTTTTTATAAGGTGGGGCAGGCATTTCACCTCTCCCTACGTCTAGGTGTAGAGGTCACGATCTTACTTTTTTTTTCCCCCATAAAAATTCCATGTAAAATTTATCATCACTAAATATTTAAGTAGTTTATATAATCACATGGAGTCATGATTATATAAATTCCTTTTGTAAAATTTGAATATTTTCACTACCATTCCCTTTAAATTTCCCTTGGACTTAAATAGTTGTAAGGATGCCTATCAATGTCTCTTGATCTATTTTTCACGGAGAAATTAAAATCAACTTGGATGCATCCTGTGTGAAAGAGACCTCTTTTGGTGTCTAGGGATTTATCCTTCATGAGCATTCCAGTCTTCCTCTTCTTATCTGTTCGGCAAACTTTATTCTATCCTTAGCGGGGAGGCTGAAATTATCAAAGAGGGAATTTAAAATGCCATCAACTTGGGCTAATTCATATTTAAGGTTGAATTTGAGTAGTTAGAGGTAGTTGGGTGCCTCTCAAATCCAATTAGAAATGCCCCACTAGAGATCCTTCCTCTTGTTGAGGACCATTGCTCTCAAAAACGAGAACAGTAAAAAATGGAAATGGACGGTTGAGGTTTTAAACAATGAAAATTTCTAAATGATATAGTTAATTAAATGGTAAAAAAGAAGATAATGGTAAAAATAAAATAAAAAAATAAAAAAAAGAGGGATGGTACGGGTTTTAAATATGTAGATTTCAAACAAATAGAAAAAAAAAATTTGGTAGTACATTCATATAAATTAAGGAATTATTGCATAAATACCAGAATCTATTGATCAATACATCTACAATATCAACATTAATGCATGTATATCCCATGTCTCATTATAAGTTCTAAGACATATAATTGAATATCATTCAACACCAATTCTAAATTCATAGACCTCACATGTCCAAAGTCTTACTGAGTTATGTGGCTTAGTTATGATATTGTTCATTGTTGTCAACATAGTCAACACTCTCAGAGTGATAAATATTCTGTGGGAGTTGAGAGTCATCACTTTATAAACACTTTTAAATAATTTTTGGAGTCCATGCATTGAATTTGAGTTGAAGATGATAATCCTCATAAATATAGGTCATTGAGTTAACTCTAAGTTAGCGAAAGAATCAGGTCTATTGGAGTTTGGGAGAGAAATATATGGTCAATTAAGTAGACATTATGTTCAACAAGTCAAGTCTTAAAAAATGCAAAAAAAAAATGGTTGGGTGGGTGGGTGGGTGGGTGGGGGGGGGGGG
>NW_024869294.1:0-26748 GCF_013358625.1 Macadamia integrifolia | reverse complement strand
GTTGTTTTTTTTTAGAAGATTTTGTTGAAGATTTTCTGCTTTAGAAGCAAGCAAAATCGTGGAAGCAAGAAGAGAAGAAAAAAAAAGGAAAGAGAAAAAAAATGGGAGAACCAAAAATTGTCCAAATCTTCTCTCTCCTCCACATCATCACCAAAGATTGTCCAAATCACACAAAGGAAGAAAAAAAAAAGTCGTCCCTAGGAGAGAGAAAAAAAAGAAGAAAAATAAATTAGAAGAAAAAGGAAAGAAAATAAGCAAAAAAATTTTAGGAAATTTCTCAAAATTTATTTCTCTCTTCTCTCTCCTCCATCTTAGCACTTTTGGACTCAAAAGATCTCACAATCAATTGTGGGTTTCTCTCTTTTAGGAAAGAGAAAATTGTTACCCTATCTCTCCATTCCCTATAAATACAACTCATGTAAGAGGAGGAGACACAATTCATTCTTCTTCTAGTTTTTTTTTAGTTGCTCTCTATCTCCCTCTCTCACTCTTTGGTTTTAGTTCTTCTCTATTTTTGCTTTAATCACTTTTGTAATAGTTTTTTTTTATTTCAATTAATGCAAGTACTCTTTTATTTTTATTCAGTTCTCTTTATGTTTATGATTTATGCAATTGAGTTGTAATTTTTTAAGTTATAGTTCTAGGCTTAGATCTAGGTGACAAGATCATGAGCCGTGGAGCAATTTTTTTTTCAAGTTCAAGCATTGATTCAAGTAAGTAGGCTCCTTCAGTAGTCTTCTCTCCCCCCTCTCATTCCTTCTTCTGACTACCCTTTCTTTCTTAATTTAGGATTTTTATTTTCAGTCGTTACATTATTGCTATCCCGCTCCCCCAAGGTTCATGGCTAGTGTATGTGTTGGCTTTGCCCCTCCTGGCCATAGAACCATCAATTTATTGCTTTTATTTTAATTGTCTCCCTTTCCCTAAAGCCAAGTAGAGAAACCCTTGTAAGAGTAATTCTCTGGTCAAGTAGGGAAGCTCATATTATGATGCATCCCTCGGGCTAAGTAGAGAAACCTGCTTGTGAGTCTCTCTCTAGCTTTATCCCCTTTCTTTTACTTTATTTTTATTTCAGCATTTTTTTTCCTTTATTATTTTTTTTTTTTAATTGCGTGGGTTGTTTACTTTTAGTTATTTATTTATTTAATTTTAATTGTGTGGCTTGCGTCTTTAAATTCTTAGATGACGAATGGTTAGGACGTTATTTTTAGGACGGTAATTAGAATTAGATCACAACCATTAATCAGTTCACTTTCGCATTATTAAAAGAAATAAAAAATAAGGTGGCTGCTCTCCCTGTGTTCGACCCGTAGCTACACTGATTCGTACGCTTGCGGTTACATTTTAAATCTCAAACACCAGCCTATGTCTTATTTGATTCAGGAGCTGCACATTCATTCATATCTAAGAGATTTGCTGAGAAACTTGGTATGTCACCCAAGACCGTAGATCATGGGATGATTTTTAGTATGCCTACTGGTAAATTTACACAGTTGAAGGAGGTGTATGGGCCGTACCCAGTGGAAATCAGTGGGAAGAAATTGGATGCACAACTCATTAAGTTCAATATGCAGAATTTTGATGTTAGACTGGGCATGGATTGGTTGTCGGCTCATCGAGCTAATGTGATGTGTGCTGAAAAGTTGATTAGGGTGACAGATGACGAAGGAAGAGAATTGGTATACCGAGCAGATAAAATGAAACGGGTGAGAAAGGTCCCCGTCTCCGCTCTTCAAGCGGTAAAGTTGTTGGAGAGTGGATGTCAGGGCTACTTAGCATTGGTACTTGATGTTGATGCAAGGATTACACCTCTAGAAGAGGTAAGGGTGGTTAAAGAGTTTCCCGACGCCTTTCCAGATGATCTGATGCATTTACCGCCTGATAGAGAGTTGGAGTTTGCTGTAGACTTGGTTCCTGGAGCAGCTCCAGTGTCTAAAGCTCCATATAGGATGGCACCAGCCGAATTGAAGGAGTTGCAGAAGCAGTTGCAGGAATTATTAGAAAAGGGGTTTATTCGCCCAAGTGTTTCACCTTGGGGTGCCCTAGTATCTTTTGTCAAGAAGAAC
The DNA here is from genome assembly GCF_013358625.1 of Macadamia integrifolia. Taxonomy (NCBI): domain Eukaryota; kingdom Viridiplantae; phylum Streptophyta; class Magnoliopsida; order Proteales; family Proteaceae; genus Macadamia; species Macadamia integrifolia. The sequence continues at coordinate 24,682 of NW_024869294.1, read as the reverse complement.
GATGGTAGCTTGCGTATGTGCATCGATTACCGGGAATTAAATAAGCTAACCATTAAGAACCGGTATCCATTGCCACGCATTGATGATTTGTTTGACCAACTGCAGGGTGCCAAGGTTTTTTCAAAGATAGACCTTCGATCAGGCTATTATCAGCTCAAGATAAAGAGTGGCGACATACCCAAGATAGCATTCAGGACTCGGTATGGTCACTATGAGTTCCTAATGTTATCTTTTGGGTTAACCAATGCACCGGCAGCATTCATGGATTTGATGAATCGAGTATTTCACAATGTCCTCGATAAATGGGTAATTATTTTTATTGATGACATCTTGATCTACTCCAAGACAGAAGAGGAGCACACTCAACATTTGAGAATGGTGTTACAGAGGTTGAGAGAACAACAATTGTTTGCCAAATACAGTAAATATGAATTCTGGCTTGAGCAATTTGGATTCCTGGGGCACGTAGTGTCTAAGGCCAGAATCGAGGTGGATCCTGATAAGGTGAAAGCAGTAGTAGAGTGGGAAAGCCCTAAAAATGTCACTGAAATTAGAAGCTTCTTGGGTTTGGCTGGATACTATTGGCGCTTCATTGAGAATTTTGCTCGGATCTCAGCACCAATGACTAAGTTGAAAAAAAAGGGTGTGAAGTTTGACTGGGTAGAGGAATACGAGACTAGTTTTCAGGAGTTGAAGAAGAGGTTGGTGTCGGCCCCTGTGTTGACCATCCCTGAAGGCACTGGGGGAATGACAGTCTACACTGATGCTTCCAAAGTTGGGTTGGGTTGTATTCTCATGCAACGCGAAAAGGTGATAGCGTATGCTTCCCGACAACTAAAGGAGTATGAGAAGAACTACCCCACTCATGACTTGGAACTAGCCACAGTCATTTTTGCCCTTAAGATTTGGCGACATTACTTGTATGGGGAGAAGTGCGAGATATACAATGATCACAAAAGCCTTAAGTACTTTTTCACCCAGAAGGATTTGAACATGAGGCAGAGGAGATGGCTTGAGCTCATGAAGGATTATGACTGCGACATTCAATATCATCCCGGTAAGGCTAATGTAGTGGCAGATGTGTTGAGTCAGAAGGCACAGACTGTGTCACTCTCACACTTAGCAGTCAGCCCACCACTTGTACATAAGGCAACGCTAATGGATGAAGCTCTCTTATACGAAGGAGCAACCCTAGAGTTTGAACGTCAACCAGAGAACCTTAAATGGTTGACTGTATCCTTGGTGGCTCTACAGGTGCATCCAACTATCAGGCAAGAGGTAATAATGAAACAACCTTTGGATCCTAAATTGCAACGGATCAGAGTTAAGATTCAAGATCAAACAATGAACGACCCAGATTTTGTTTTAGCCAAAGATGGGGCATTGATGTTTTGAGGCAGATTATGTGTACTCGATGATTTGGATATACAAGATAAGATAGTGCGAGAAGCACATAGCTCTGAGTACTCACTCCACCCAGGAAGTACAAAGATGTATAAAGACCTCAAACAAAATTACTGGTGGCCAAGCATGAAAGTCACAATAGCTCTATATGTAGTGACTTGTCTTACATGCCAGAAAGTAAAAGCTGAGAGGCATCGACCTTATGGTACTCTTCAGCCACTCCCATTACCAGACTGGAAGTGGGATAGGATTACAATGGACTTCGTCACTGGACTACCATGTACACCTAAGGGGATGGACGTGATATGGGTGATCGTTAATCGGCTTACTAAGACTGCTCATTTCATTCCATTCAAGACCAAGTTCTCTATGGCCAAATTAGTACAACTTTATATGGATAACATAGTGCACTTACATGGAGTGCCAGTGAGCATTGTATCAGATAGGGACCCAATATTCACTTCCAGATTTTGGAAAAGCTTCTAGCATGCCTTAGGATCACAATTGAATTTGAGTACTACTTTTCACACACAGACTATGGTAGTTGGGAAGATTATATACCCCTTCTGGAGTTTGCCTATAACAACAGTTACCAAGCTACAATTGGGATGGCTCCATATGAGGCATTATATGGTAGGAAGTGTAGGACTCCTCTATATTGGGATGAGGTAGGCGAACGCCGAATGTTAGGACCTGAAATGATACAGATGACTTGTGACAAGGTTAATGTTATTCGGGAAAGGATTAAAGTAGCTCAGTCACATCAAAAGAGCTATACGGACAACCGCAGGAAAGACATTGAATTTCAGCCAGGAGAAAAGGTGTTTCTCAAGATCTCTCCTACAAAAGGGTTGCAAAGATTTCATAGAAAGGAAAAGTTGAGCCCGAGATACATTGGCCCATTTGAGATCTTAGCTTGAGTTGGCTCAGTAGCCTACATGCTTGCTCTGCCACCTTCACTCGGGGATGTTCATAACGTATTTCATGTATCCATGCTGAAGAAATACGTTCATGATCCCTCTCATGTGTTACCCATGGAACCAGAATATCTAGAAGCTGATATGACCTATACAGAGCAGCTAGCTAAAATTTTGGACCGAAAGGTGAAGACCCTTCGCAACCGCTCCATTTTCTACGTAAAGGTGCGATGGGCAAATCATTCACTTGAAGGAGCATCTTGGGAGAAAGAGGATGAAATCCAAGCCAAGTACCCTCATCTTTTTTAACAACCAGGTACGCCAATTTCGAGGATAAAATTTTCAGAAAGGGAGGGTAAATGTAATACCCTACTCCTTAAACCCAGTCTGATTACATGGTTGACCTGGTTTAACCATACAGGACCCGAACCGGCGAGGGTTAAGGTGGGTTCCTTATGGACCATGATAGCAAGGGTGACTTTGAACACCGGCTGGCCAGACAAGTCTGAGTCAGTGCCAGAGGAGACGGGTGTACCCAAGCCATGTACATGCACATATCATAAGGCCATATACAGATAAAGCAGGTATATAGTCGTATTTTAAAGCGTACACGTATAATATACCTTATGCCGAGAGTGAGATTTGTGTCGAGAGTCAAATTCCATCAAAATCCCACTTGTTGTCCAATTTTTGGCCCTCAAGTGGGCGGCCACAGGTGGGCGCATCCACCCACCTGAGTGACCCACCCATGAGGTTACAAGATGTTTTAAAAGGTATAAATAGCTATCTTTATGTTTTCCTTTTTTTTTTCTCATTTATGACACTCGGGCGTTTGGTGAGAAGAGTAAAGAGGAGAGAGAAAAGAAGGGAAAGAAGAGGAAAAGGGAAGGAAGAGGAAGAAGAAATGGATGTCAATGGCACCGAGGTTGGATCTTCCCATTCCGACGTCGGAAGAGTGATCTCCAATACGAGATCTACGTTTAGAGGTGAGAAAATGCTGGGTTCCTTAAACTTTCACCATACCCAAATGAAACCCTTGATTTGGGTAGAGTTTCTTGAGGTCTCGTAAATCCCCCTTGAGATGATGAATCTAAGGTTTAATAGATGATTTATGTGTTGATTTTGAAGGATTTGAAGAAGTGTTTCCACGGTTGGAGGAGCATTGGTGAATTGAAGTGATTTTGGGGTCTTTGAACGAGTTTGAGCAAAGAAGGTAAGATGGCTTCCATTCCTTAAATCTAACCTAGATCTAGGTTAGAACCATCTTATGAGACCTTGAATGTGTGGAGAATGGGTTTGAAAAAGCCCCATTTGATTCCCCAAAGGTTGGGGAAGGTTTAGGGAAAAATGGTATTTTTCCGCCAAGACCGGTGGGCCAAACCGGTGGGCCAAATGGCCCGCCTGAGGGCACTTGCCAGAGAGAACAGGCCCTCGAGGCCAACCGACGGGCCCAACCGGTGGGCCGATCAGTGGGCCAACCTGCTCGTCGGTCCTAACAGGGCCCTCGGGGCTAACCGATGGGCCCAACCGGTGGGCTGATCGGCGGGCCGACCTACCCGTCAATCATGACCAGTGGGTCTGACTGGTGGGTCAAGACAGGTGGGCTATCTGACCCACCCGAGAGACTCCCAACGTGATTTCTACGTTCGAACAGACCCAAAACGGACATACGACCTTCTTTTAGAATTCTAAACATGATTTTACCACCATATCTTGTTAGTTTTGACCCCAAAGTGGTAGAATGCTAACCCCCATTCACTCATGATAGGTTCACCAAATCTTACGCTTCTCGCACTGGATCTCACCCGTACCAGGCGTGAGTCTTTGTACACTTAGGTAAGTGGGGAGAGGACGTTTGGCCTTATGTTAAGGCTTGTTTGGCATTCATTTAATTGTATCTAGACTAGTCATGTCATCATACGAATTATGTGTAACTTAGCCATCCTCATATTATTATGACTTGTGTGTTGTGTTTATTTTCTTAATGTCAAATGATGATGTGAATATGTGATGAATGATGACATCAATGTGCATAATGCATTAGTAGACTAGATGCCATAGTCGGCTCAGAAACGAGTGCATTGGTGGCCCGTGGAATGGGACGCGGAGGCACTATGCAATCGTACTATGTCATATAGGAGCATGTGGTGTAGGACTATCATCTTCCCATGCTACAACCCTTCCCAATAGGGGTTGAGGTGTTGGGTTACCATTTGGGGGGAAGCAGTGGTCGCGGTTGTCGGATCACTGTGGCGGTTAGACATATGCGCGGTTGGTCATTAGGACAGTCGGTAACCCCGGTGGTATATTTAAGAGGGCCAATCGTACTGCTTTTAAATTGCTGGAGTCAGCACCTTTAATTTCTGTCATTTACTTTATGTTGAGAGCCGGTGGTCGGCATGTTTTATTTTTTTGAGTACTCACGGTGGGCCTTCTCCGATAGCCCTATGGGCGTATCGCGGGATAGAGTTCGCGGTTTGTACCCGGAGTATACGCGCACTGTGGTTATAGTAGCACTAAACCAAAGACTTAGTAATGTTGTTTAGGTGGATGTGATTTAAAATGAATTACATAACATATAGTGCATATGGTTGTGATTTGTTGTATGGACTATTATGTGGTCCTTCTTTTCACTTACTGAGCTAGTGAGCTCTTCCCACGTGTGCACCTCTTTTAGATGATTTTGCAGGTCATCAACCCGAAGAGCACGGGTCGGGCCTTATAGTTGAATTCTCGAAGAGGATTGGTGGGTCCCTGAGAAATTAGAGCATGGCACAGATTGCTCATGCGAGGGCTGTGCTACGGGACCGCAGCTTTGATACCGGGCTGAGCTTTAGTTTTGATACCGAGCTGAGCTTTACTGTTGATACCGAGCTGAGCTCTTCTTCTTATACCGAGCTGAGCTTTACCTTTGATACCGAGCTGAGCTCTACTTTTGATAGCTAGCTGAGCCGTACCCTTTGTGTTTTTGACGATCCCTTTTGTGTACTTGATATGTAAATTGTATTCTTTTGTGTAAATATCATGCCTGCGGGCCCACATGTACTTAACTATGTATTACAATTTGGGTATCAAGTATAATGGGATCATTTATAGGTAAATTAAGCTTTCTGCTGAACTGATGAACACTTTCTTAGTTGTGTGTATACTGTGGTTGGATACTATATCAGATGATCCTGGTAGGTTTGGGTTAACCGGTGTTAACCCAGTCACCTGTCCGGTTCTATGTGAACGGGGTGTGACATAGCAAGCTATCATGCAAAGTGGATAAGCATCCTGTGATCTTTTCTGATGGATTCCTCCCAGGGATAGATACTGGGTGAAGATCCTAGCCACCTTTAAAATTTCAATCTTCTCATATCTAATGAACTGTTTCATTTCCTCCTTTTCCCATCCGAAGAAATCTTAAATTTCCTCCGAGTAATCTTTCTTCAAAGATGGTTGAATCAACCTGCCTTTAGGTGGAGATAGCAAACAAACTCGAAGCTCTTCGAGAGTCGGGCAGATCTCAAATATCCCAAAACCAAAACACATGAAGATCAGTATCCCAGTGTTGAGGCACCTATCAGAGTAAACTGTGTTGTAGTTCTACACACCTGATCCTATTAAGCATTGACATACTCATAGATTCTAGTAGTGTTTGTGCCATAATGTTTATGTCAAAGGTCATTTTTCTCAATGTCTCATCCAAAGAGTCCATGACCTTCCCTGCAACCATCACAAACAAAGAGGAGATGTGATTTTTCAAAGTATTATTCATTAGCTATTGACACAACAAAACCTTTACCATTGTTGTATCAAGTTCTCTCTCTTTTTTTTTTTTTTGACTCATCAAGGGTGGGGAATGAACTGGTCTTGATTTACTAGTGCCGGGTGGTGACTTTTGGAGAATGAAATTCTGGATAAGAATTTGGAGGACCATAGGCGAATGAGGATACCTAATGGCCTTTCATACCAAATTACAATTCTTGGGGGACACAAATTATGATGATCTTTTAGATAGCTGGATTATTAATCTAGGAACCAATTTATTGCCTTGAGATTGTTAAGACTGCACTTGCATATGTCAAGTTGCCTACGTATCCCTTGAGAGGAATCAGGTCTGGCGTAGTTCAGGCTATTCACCCTTTCAGACATCTCTTGAGTTGATCCATGTTGACCAATCTAGGCATCTCTTTGCCATTGTGGTCTATGAGCTTCACAGCCTTACCTGGTAGAATTTCTTTGATAGTGAATGGGCCACTCTAGTTGGGCCTAAATTTCCCTCTTAGGTCATGAATTGGGGCTCTTTGTTCTCAAAGAATGAGCTCGCCCTCTTCTATGTGATAGGGCTTCATATTCTTGTTGAAGGCCCTTTCCATTCTTAGTTGGTACTTCCTTAGATTATCCATGGCCTTAATACTTCTTTCATCGAAAAAATTGAGCTTGTCATGTCTAGCCTTCACTCGTTCTCCTTTAGGTAATTGACTATCCAGAAGCACCCTTAGGGATGGTACTGGGATCTCCACTGGTAGAACCATCTCAACCCCATATACCAAAGAAAAAGGAGTTGCCCCTGTCGAGGATTGTATCGAAGTACGATATGCCCAAAAAGCAAATTGTAACTTATTCACCTAATCGTTATGTGTTTTAGCCATTTTTTGTAAGATGACCTTAATGTTCTTGTTAGCTGCTTCTACTGCCCCATTGGTTTGTGGCTTATAAGTGGTAGAGAGGTGCCTTTTGATGCCAAAATTTTTGTAGATCTAGTCAGTTTTGCCCAAAAAATAGGATCCTTGATCCGATATCTGCTCTTGGGCACTCTGTATTGGCAAATGATATTTTCATAGATGAATTTTGCCACCTTAGTAGATGTGAGGACTACATATGACTGAGCTTCTACCCACTTGGTAAAATAATCAATGGCTACCAAGATGAACTCATGACCATTGGATGCACTGGGATTGATCTTCCTTACAACATTAATTCCCTAAGTAGAGAATGGCCAAGGAGAACTGAGTGAGTGCAATTTTGTTGGCAGGATGTGTATGATATTGGTAAATATCTGACATTTGTCGCATCTCTTGACAAAGCTCACACAGTCTGCTTCCATTGTGTTCCAGTAGGATCCTAATCTTAGATAGCTAGCATCTTGGCATTCATATGGGGTCCGTAAAGGCCTTGATGGATTTTCTCCATGATTGTTGTAGCTTGCTCTTCATCCACACACAGCAAGTGTATTCCATCATAGGATCTCTTGTATAACAAGTCCCCTTGGAGAATAAACTGGGTGGCATATCTCTTTAGAAATTTCTTTTCTCTATTTGCAGCTTCAACTGGATACTTCCTTTCCTTGATGAAGTCGACTATATGAGCAAACTAAGACCGACCATCTATGGTGAGAGAATTCACCGTATTCTGATAAATGGGCCTGCTTCTTTGTTCCACTGAGAATGATCGGATTCTAGCCATAAGGTTGCATTCTACCATAGAGGCTAAGGTTACAAGGGCATCGGCAAACCAATTGTTATCCCTTCAGAAGTATTGAAATGAGATCTTCTTGAAGTGTCCAATCACGTCTTCAAGATGCTCTTGATATGGCTTCAGTTTCTCATCTTTGGTCTTTCAATTTCCTTGCGTTTGATAGATGACAATGGCTGAATCTCCATACACCTTGATTCTTTTTACTCCAACGGCTAGAGTTGTTTCTAGTGCCAATGCACAAGCTTCATATTCAGCAATATTATTGGTACAGGGGAATTCAAGACAGAATGACGAAGGCAAGTAAAGGCCATTCGGAGTAACAAACAATATTCCTGTGCCACACCCATTTTGGTTAGCCACTCCATCAAAGAATGACTACCATTCATTAGCTGTGTCATCTTCTTCCATTGCTGTGATTTCTTCATCCAGAAAGGCATCATCCAAGGCTCTTCCACCTTCTGTGGGGTGGGTAGCCAAATGACTGGCTATAGCTTGCCCTTTGATATACTTCTGAGCAACATAGGTGATGTCAAATTTTGATAGCAATAGTAGCCATCGAGCCATCATTCCTGTTAGGGCTGGTTTCTCAAAGTGATACTTGATTGGATGCATCCTTGAGATCAAATGTACTTGATAAGCTATCATATAGTGTTACAGCCTTTTTGTTAACCAAATCAGTGTAGCACAAGTTCTTTCCAAAGATGTGTACTGTGTCTCATACTCTACGAACTTCTTGTCGAGGTAGTATATGGCATGCTCTACCCCCTTCTCTATTTTCTTTTATGCTAGCAAAAAGCCTATCGAATACTCCCCAACTGATAAGTACAACAAAAGTGGTTCCCCTTCTACCGGTGTTGTCAATACTGGTGGGTTCATAAGAAATCCTTTTATCTTATCAAAAGCTTGTTGGCATTGGTTATTCCATTCTGTGGGCTGATCCTTTTTTAATAGCTTGAAGATTGGCTCATAGATCATAGTCAATTGAGCTATAAACCTACTGATATGCTGAATATGACCAAGAATCCCCGTATCTATTTCTCAATTTGAGGTGTAGGCATTTCTTGGATTGCCGTGATCTTGATAGGTTTGACTTCAATGCCTTTTTAGCTCACCAAGAATCTCAACAATTTTTCTATTGTTGTCCCAAATACACACTTTTGAGGATTCAACTTTAGCTATTACTTCTTGATCCTTTCAAAGAATTGCCTTAGTGCAGGGATATGCCTTTGCCGATCACTTGACTTTACTATCATGTTGTCTACATAGACTTCCACATCTTTGATCATCATGTCATGCAATATGGCTATAACTGCTCTTTGATAAGTCGCCTTGACATTCTTCAGTCCAAAGGCATCACCTTGTAATAATAGGTTCCCCATGGAGTGGTGAAGGTGGTCTTTTCACGATTTGGTCTTTTCACGATCCTTTGGATTCATGCTCACTTGATTGTATCCTGAGAATCCATCCATGAATGATAACAAGGCATGCCCTACTATGTTTTCGACCAATACATCAATGTGAGGTAGTGGGAAATCATCTTTTGGGCTCACTTTGTTAAGATCCCTGAAATCAATGCATATACGTACCTTGCCATCTTTCTTTGGAATCGGTACTACGTTGGCCAACCATTGGGGGTATTTCACCACTTATAGAAACCCTGCATTCCACTGTTGCATGATGTTGTGATCTATCCCAGGCATATCCTCATAAGACCAGGCAAAGACTTTCGTGAATCCTTTAGAAGACTGATCATCGACTCTGCTTCTTCATCATCTAGGAGGGTACCAATTTTTACCTCTCGAAGGCATTGGTGGGTTCCCAAATTAATAACCTAGGTATCCTCACGGATGGGTTGAGCTTTCTTTGGCTTGCATTATTTTATTAGATATGATATTTATTAAGATCATCATCAGAAAAAGGAGGCAAGACATACTCGGAATCAAAAATTTCATTCATAAAAGAAGGAGTAACAAACTCAATATACACGGACTCTGGACTTTCCTCAAGAGGGAAAATAGACATACAACCATAAATAGAAGACTCAAAAATAGACTCGACAATGGACTTGATGCTTTTATTAGTGGTATTTAGGTCAGTTGACTCAGCACCATGAGTAAACTCAAAGTTCTCTCCAATGCTTGTCCAGTTCAGGAGTGGTTCAATAGACTGATGGATGAGCAGATGTGGCAAATGACCTTTTTCTTCTTCCAGAAAGGTCACTGCTATCTCTTTAGTGGTGTTGACATTGTTCTCTTTGGTAGGTGCTTGCTGGTTCACCAAGATGAGCTGATCAACCTTATATTCTCTAAAGCCAAACTTTCTGAGGGGTGAGAGGCAGTGGAGACTACTCAACCCTTTCTCTATGAAATCTAACTTTTTAAGCCTATTGATTGAGGCCATCCCTACTCCTCGGTCACACCTTTGACCACCGTCATGGACCTTTCCATTGCAGTTGATTCAGGCATAGTACATGCAGATCATCATTCTTTGTGCTCTTCTTTACTTTGCATACTTGCTCCTTCCTTTGAAGGGCTTGGGCTTGAGCTCATGGTTTTTGTAGAAAGGAACAATTGTGGCTCTTCAAATTAGTTAGAAGCTGTAAACTCCAAACAAGTCTTATCTTCTTTTCCCATTCTCTCTTCAGAAGGACCTAGGGGCTTGGTGCCTCTTTTGACCGGATCAATATCGTAGGATTGTTAGAGAGGAACCCATCTTTAATCAATGCCACTTCTGCTATTCCCGTGTTGTAGCTATCTTGATCATTTTCCTTGGTTTGGAGTTGTCCTAACTCATGAGTTACCCAGTTGAACTCATCTTGAAAGAACACTTCAAATCCTGGTTGCATCTTTGCGGCGGTTTCATCAAACTATGGCTCCACATTCCCACAAAAAGGAAAATCTTCTCATTCCCTTACAAAATACCCATTAAGAGTAGGGTAGTAAGAGGTGGATATTTTCCTGGCCATTCTTAGTACCTTTTACCCTTTGCTAACATTGTTGCATCTTGATCCGAGGGTTTGAGGATTATACCCTAGATCACTTCTTCCTTTGTTCACAACCAAAGTAGGTAGCTTTGGAACATCCTGATGATATTTCCCTAATCCCATTCCAAGAAAGGATTGCATGTTTTTCATTATTTAACTCACTAGTCGACTCCAGACTACTTCATAATCAACCGAGATGTGCTCTTCAGATGTCGCTTTGGCGAGGATTACTTAAGTTCCTTCTATTTCAACTACTGAGTTGGACCTCTACAGCTCATTCTTCCCCTTTTTCAATATTGGCCAGAGTATTTACTATCTCCGAGTCTCTTGTGATAGTGATCACCTTCCCCTCATATAGGAGTTTCACCTTCTGACGAAGACTGGATGACACTGCCTTTGCATGGTGTAGCCATGGCCTTCCTAGAAGCATATTGAAAGATGCTAGTATGTCGATGATCTGGAATTCAATATCGAATCTCACCGGGCCAATTAAAATAGCCATAGTAAGGATCCCAATGACTTCCCTTTTGGTGTTTTCATATGCTCACACCATTTGATTTGATGGCCTCATTTCTTCCATATTGTCATCGATGCTCTTGGCTAACCTCAAGGGTAGAACATTCAAAGCAGACCTAATGCCAACAAGGACCTGAGGAACAATCTTGTCAATACATTCCATTATTAATTGTAGAGGTCTATTGTTTTGGGAGCTCAGAATCTGAAAACATTAGTGACTGCACTGCATATGTCGAACCTACTATTTGTGAGAGATGTATCAAATCTATCTCAATAGGAACTTGCACATTGGTGAGGGACTTCATTACTGCTTCGTGGTGTGAGGAGGAAGCCATCAACAATTCCCAAATGGAGATATTGGCCTAGGCTTTCTTGAGTTGGGCCAAGACCCTGTTCTCTAGTTCTTTCTTTAAGCCACTTGTTCCAACCTCATTGGTCCTTGATTGTTCTACCTCTAGGGCCTTGCCCTTGTAGTCTCTTCTGCTTCTAGTCTCCATTACACTGATAGGCTTCTTAACAACAATCTTGGTGGGGTAGTGATCCTCATCATCACTATCCGTTATGGTAATTATCCCTATCATAGGGTCATTCTCTTCTTCAGATTCTCCTCCCCTACTTGGGGTGGAAACTCAAGGTCCTCTATAGATATCAAAGGCCCTGGCTCGTAATTTCTTGATTGAGTTGGAAAGCCACTAGAATCCGGCACCCACTGCTTCTGCAAATGTATCTTCTCCCCCTATTTTCTTAAGGTTTTCCAATTGTTCAGTAGAGTAACACTCATTGATGGTTACTTCTCTGAACATTTGATTAGTTTCTTCAACTCGGAGCTTCATTGCATCTAAGCACCCAGAAATATCACACATTTTTTTTTCAAGATCTGCCATAGAGTTCTCATGACATTCAAAGACATTTTCGTGATCTCCGAAGTCCTTACCACTTTCTGAATCTGATGTGGACCCATCTTCCTCCATGCGAATTGTAAGTGCTGATTAGATAACATCTATCAAGTCAATTCTTCGCTTGTAGCATACACTGAGTGCCCTCCTAGATCTCTTAGTGAATAATATCCAGATTCATCATCTTCATCATTGTTCCAAGGTCCCTGGTAGTCACTGTCATCCCAGTCCTTATACTCATCATCACTTCGAGTATTGGGTGATCACTATCATCCCAATTCTCATCATCATCATTGTTGTCATCATTTCCTCTCACTTGGCTCTTCATCAGATTCCTCATGACCCTCAAATTCTCCTACATCCAAATGTTCGTAGTATTCGGAATGTATAGACAAAAAAATCTCTATAGGGCCAGACTTGATCTTATTGGCTCGGAGCCTAATTAGACCAGCCTCATCCTCTTTTGTGTCACTTCCAATATGGATTAGGGAGGTGTGCTCTTTGATTTGTTCCCCTACCATCAATGCCATTACTGCTCTGAGAAGGTCATCTATGACTTCTTCAATGGTCTCTAAACCGTCCTCCTGAGGTACGGTTGTTTGAATCAAAGAAGTAGGATTAACATCTTGACTTTCTCTTAAGTCATTCATTGAACATATTGACGACATCATCTTTGGAGATTTTGGTAATGTAAGCATATCTTTTCAACTGTATCCATCGATCTATCCTTCCCTTGTGTTATCCACTGAACCTTGAGAATGGGAATGGCATGAAGGTGATGAGGGATATGAGGTGGGGTGATATAAAGGTGATGTGATGTAAGAGATAGGGTATTCTGATGAAGACAGGGGGTGGTAAGATGATGATGAGGCTCCTTCTCTTGGATTGTGTGGTGAAGGTTTATGGTATGGTAGAGGTTGATGGTATGGCAGTGGTTGATGGTATGGTATGGTATGGTGGATTCTCCTATTGATGATGAAATATGGGATGGCAGATGCCTGATCTTTTGATTCTTCTTTTGATGATTCATCTCTTTTGGGAGTTCTCATGACTTTGGCTCTTTGCCACATGATTTTTCTGTAGGCGTAGGCATTCATGTGACCTTTCCGAGCTCTAGATCTGATGACTTGAGTGGAATCACTTTTGTCATTTCCTCTTCTAGATTGTACATGTGCCAAGAGTGAGAATCATAGAATAGGGGATGATAGAAATGCCTATCTGCATAGTACATATAAATGGACCTTTGGAAAGAGTCACATTCCTTCTGATAAGCCACTTTGATGAAGTTGATTATATGCTTTACTATTTATGGGGGAGAGATAGTCTTTTCACATGCAATAATTTTTCTACCCACTCATGTTCCTTCTGGAGATGGTACTTCTTGGAGTTCCTAATGAGATGAGTTAGATCACAGAACCTAGGATCAAAATCTCATCAATCATTTATCATTGACAGCATGTTGACAGTTCCATAATCTGGGAGTGGGTTGGTATTGACATTAGAAGGTTGTTTGACTTTAACTTCAATACTCCTATTGTCTACCAAATCTTGAATTGCATGTTGATGACTTAGGCACCTTTCAGTGGTGTGCCCCTTCTGAGTGTGATAGGCATAATATTCATGTTCCCTATAGCAAGCTGGGGGAGGGTTGATGATCACCCTTGGAGCTAGGAATCCCCAAGTGAACTATCTCCTTGGGTGAGAAGGCTTCTGAGCAGGAGCATCTACTTGTATCATAAATGGTTGTGAAGAGGTGATAGGTGACACCGACTGTTGGACCGCACCTACCACATTGGTTTCAAGATCCCTTCCTCACCTATCTCTGGCATTCTTCCCCACATCTTGAGAAGCTCCCTGATACTGTACATCCCATATGATCCTGTTCTCAACATGTGTCTCGGTGGCTATCAAAACATTAAAAGTCTGGAGATGTTGATAGTAGAGGACATCATAATAAGGCTTGGATAGATTTTCAATCAACATTTCCCCCCTGCTCTGATTTAGAAGGTCAATTTGCCATCTTGGCAACTTTGTGTACAAACCTCATTAGGAAGGCGGTGAATCCTTCTCTAGGTTGTTGCCCCACAGTCTCAAGTTCCCGATGCTTCACATCTACTTCAGTGTTGTAAGAGTACTATTTGGTGAAGGCTTTCACCACTGTTGTCCAATTCTGTGTCTGGGTAGACTCCAAATGTGTTAGCCACCTCAGTGCTAGTCCCGATAGGGTCAACATGAATGCCTAGCCCATCTGATTATCAGCCAGTTGCCATGATTTGGAAATGCTAAGGAAGACCTTTAGGTGAGCCTTAGGATCCCCTGACCCATTGAATCTATTAGTCTGCCACTTCAATATCTTGGGAATCCTTACCTTGGAAAAGGAACTCATCTCATCAAAATCCACTACTTGAGATTCTAAACTCTTTCTTGCTTGGATCATATTTTCTAACTTTTCCAACTGCTCTCTGGTTTTTCTTTCTCTCTCCATCTCTGGAGGTACCATTCGGACATGCACTATAAACTCTTCTTCCTCATCATCAATCACCACCCTAGGTGAAGGAACTCGGGAATAGGCTCCTCGTTGATCATTTGGACGGGTGGGTGAAACTCCTCATTGATCGGTTGCCCTAACTGGTTCAGGTTCTCCTAAGTCAACTTGGGAGGAGGTTCCACAATAACTCATAGGTCTATTATGTTCCAATTCTCTTGTAGCCGGTGCTGGTTCAGCCCTGGGATCAGTCCTGGGAGGGTTCCGTAATAGGTGCAATAATTAAGCTAATCCATTCTTGACTTCAGCTATTTCTGTTTACAAAATCTTTACTGGGTGGACCCATGCTTGCTCAGGTGATTCAGCATTGAGGATCTATGTGAACGGGACTGTAATCACATGGAAGGAGACAGTCTGGGAGAGACAATGGAGGTGACACTGGACTTAAGCGAGTCAACCGGTTACCTTGACATGTCTAAGCGAACCACGGAGAATACTTGAGGGGTTAAATTGTGCTTGAACCAAAAGCGGTTTATTTTAGGATTCTTGTATTCCCAACCCTTTGTTCACTTGTCCATTCAATTGCCAACCAATGATTCATCCAAAGTTAGTCCACTTAATGATAGGGAGTGGATAGGGGTTGATGCCCCTAGTCCACTCAATGTCATAGGTGCGAGATACACACATATGGCTTGAAGGAAATATTCCTATATGACATTCGCTGTCAATAAATTCATGCTTTCCTTAATCTTACCCCACTAGGTGACCTTCCTCCTAGTTTCCTCGGGTCTTTTTAGATAATTTGGCATTTTCTGGGATATTAACGGGAACCACCCTGGAGGCACATATACCAAATCATCCACATCTCATTTCTAAGGATGAAGGACACCTTCTATCTGAAACCCACTTAGGAGAGCATTTCTTTATTACTATAATGCATTATAGGAAGATTCCTTTTTAAGACCTCAAACAAGTTCTATAGATCAGCTTGTGGTGTTCTCCATCTATTTCCTACATAATACGAGTATGCAGTAGATGCAATAGGACCGATAAGGCTTCCTTGACAGGATCTATATATGCAAGGTACGTGATCCTTTTGATATATCCATAGTTAGGAGATCAAGGGGGTGACGTCCTTGCACATTACTCGTGACTAGACATGAGGTTAAGCAACTGGGCCACGGGGGTGATGGAACCGTGAGTGATTGTGTGCAAAAGTGTAATGCGGGTATATCATTATTCGATCTCATTATGTCATAAAGTGCGTGGACCCCCCCCGAGGGTGCTGGCACAATTATGAACATCGTCACCGTTTAACAATACCCCACACTCTTGTACAGGAAGCAACTATCATTTGCTTTCAAAGCACTCTCTATGACATGCACTGACCTCCCCGAGGGTACGAGCATTACAGGGAGTCACTTGCCAAATGATTTCACTTCGAGCACGATGCATGATGCAGTTAGCGAATACAATTACAAACATGGGGTCAGCCAAACATGTTTTCAAATAGATGTGGTGGAAAATGTTCTTTCATTTAATAGTAGCATCTAGTGTCGGAAGCTTGACATGTCCCCAATGGAGTCGCCACTGTGAGGGTAGCGGCCAAAAAAAGACCTTTTCCTTTGTGGGGAGAAAAAGACTTGTATTCGGTTCTCTCTCCTCTCTTTCTCTTTCTCTTTCTCTTTCTTAGGGAGGGGTGTGTCGTGTGTGCTTACCTGTGGGCCCTGTACCATTGTACCGCCACTTAGAGATACGTGGGGGAGTATTTCATAAGAGTGCATAGGTCGTTATTGAGATGAGTATTTGATGATGGTCCAATATGGGGGATTGGAATTATACAAAAGGGGTTTGGAGTCGCCACCTAGGATTATGGGCCTAGGACCTTGGGGTGGGCCCAATTCCTGACGAAAGGGCCTAGAAATTGGTCTAGTCTATATATTTAGGGTACGTGTCAGGTTGTAGAGTTGGGAAGGTGTTAGGCACTCAATCTACCCAGTTGTGAGGGTAGCAACCTGTGAATCGATCACTCTCTCCCCGTCAGGGGAAGGTTTCCATTCCGGCCCTCAGTCCTCTCTCTTTATCTTAGAGGATAAGGAAAGTGTTGGTTGTGTGTGCTTCTGCGAGCTCCGCACCGTTGTATTGTCACTCAAAAATACGTGGAGGCCTATTTCGTAGGTGTGTTTGGTTCATTGTAAAGACAGGGCTTGATGGTGGTCTAATATGGGGGATTGGGATTATAAAAAAAAAGGATTGGAGTCGCTACCTAGGATTATGGGCCTAGAACCTGAGGATGGGCCCAATTTCAAAGAAAAGGGCCTAAAAGTCGGTCTAGTCCAGAGATTCGAGGAAAGAGTTAGGTTGTAGAATTGGGAAGGTGTTAGACACCCAATCTACCCTATTCAACTGGTCTTCCTACTAGATGCTTAAGAATGGACTTTTTCCACAATTATTCCTATTCCGCATGCATGGCTAAATTATCAAACATATGTACATTAAATAAAATTAACTATTTATGTACAATAAAATGAAATTAATTAAATATCTACATTATGCTAAATGAGGAGAGGGATTGTACCAAGATTTGACCCCTGTTTTGGGTCAAGAGGGGTGGGCCCCTGGTTGGCTTGGACTTTCTTATAGATTCTCCTAGCTCAAGGAAAGATGGTATTGACCTCCAACTTTTTGTTTTGAGAGATGCTGACTGTAGTAGTGTGCGGACAAAGGTTTGGCTTTTGGTTGCTTACTTTTGGGTTATTGATTCTGGTAGAGCTTTTGCTAGGGTCAGCTACTTCTGGAAAAAATTCAGTTCGAAACTTTGGCAAAGCTTTCGCTAGGGATAGGCTACTTTCGAAAAAAGTCGAGTTGGAACTTCAGCAGAGCTTTCGCTAGGGATAAGCTACTTCTGGGAAAAGTGGTCGGCACTTCCATAGGGGTTCAGCTGGGATTTTTGAAAAAAAAAACATTTTTAAAAAAGATGATTGAAGTGCTTCGAAGGCCCGAAGAACACTTTGAAGATCCGAAGAATGACGATGACCTCTTCGAAGGCTAGAAACACCTCAAAGGTGGAGGGGATTCAGGAGAGAGAAAGTGCTCTTCACAAAGAGACTAGAAAATGGCAAGTGGGTCTCGTTTTCAAAGGAAAGGGGGGTATTTATAGTGTTTTGGTGGGCCAAAGGGGTGAAGGGAAATTTCTCTTCACCCAAAGAGGTGAAAAGAATATTTTGGAAGGGGTGAAGGGAAGTTTCTCTTTACCCAAAAAGGTGAAAAGATATTTTTATTGTCCAAAAAGGTGAAGGGAAACTTCTCTTCACCCAAAAAGGTGAAAATATATTTTTTTTTGAAAGAGGTGAAGGGAAACTTCTCTTCACCCAAAAAGGTGAAAAGATATTTTTTTTTGAAAGAGGTGAAGTGAAACTTCTCTTCACCCAAAAAAGTGAAAAGATATTTTTGTTGTCCAAAAAGGTGAAAGGAAACTTCTCTTCACCCAAAGAGGTGAAAAGATACTTTTTTGAAAGAGGTGATGGAAAACTTCTCTTCACCCAAAAAGGTGAAAAGATATTTGGTATACTAGCTGAAGCATGTGGAGTGCACAAGCTGGTAAAGGGGGGATCTTTTCCCAAAATCCAGTTTTTAGCAAAAAATTCTGATCGCCGGTGAGATGTTCTGGGCAAATGTGGGAAATACAAGACAGTTTGCTGGGGCACCAAGCAGTAGACAAAGGTTTCCAGCTGCTATCGAGGGCACGAAGGGCATAGAACAGGGGGTACGGCCCTGGACAGGGCTTTACGGCTCTATACAGGGCTGTAGGTGGGTGGTTGTCACGGGTGGATGGCTACGGGTGGTCGGCTGTTGGTAGACAGTTGTGTACTCATGTGCAGGATAACTTTCGGGAATGATTGTGGGAGATCCACTGGTCCAATTTTGACGCACCATATATCATTACAATCGTAATTCCGAGCACTATCCATCCATATGGTCACATTGGATCATATTCCTCTGTATATGCAAAGTTAGAATTTGGACCTTTTCTCTCCCGCACATGGTTCCGGGATTTTGTTTGGGTAAGCAGGGATTGGTTGGGTAAGAGAATCTCAATCATCTACATCTTTGTCAACTGGAAATGAGAAATCGTAACCAAGATCCGTGTATCGTCATTGTCGAGGAAGGATGAAAAAATTGGGTGTCTACAGAATGCCCCTCTTTGGCAGAGGGTTGTGCCAACAGCCGAGGACAAAGAAAAGAACGACCACATTTTGTCACCCAGAGCATGTTCTGCCATCATCTTGCTCAATAATAATGAAGTTGAAAATGCAACAGGTAATCTCTTATAACTATTCAAAGTTTAGAATCATATCTGATTCATTGGTTTTGCATCATCATTTGTAGGGATTCGCACCATTCCCACAAAAAATGTTAGTATCAAGTCATTACCTATAGGGATTCGCACCATTCCTGCAGAAAATTTTAGTATCGAGCCAATGTTCACAGAGATTCGCACCATTCCTGCAAAAGATGTTAGTGTCTGATTCTTGTTTACAGGGTTTCATACCATTCCTGCAAAAGATGTTTGTGTTTGATTCTTGTTTATAGGGTTTCGTACCATTCCTGCAAAAGATGTTAAGACCGAACCATCGTTTACAAGGTTTTGCACCATTCCTACAAAAGATGTTAGTGTTCGATTCTCGTTTACAGGGTTTCATAGCATTCCTGCAAAAGATGTTAAGACTAAACCATCATTTACAAGGTTTTGCACCATTCTTGCAAAAGATGTTAGTGTCCAATTCTTGTTTACCGGGTTTCATACCATTCCTATTGATGATCTCAGCACGGATGAGGAAGTTGACTCCTTTAGGTTTCGTTCCTGCAAAATACAGATGCAATGCCTTTTTTATATTTTTCTTTTATTCTTTCCCTTCCCATGTTTGTTCATCCTTTATTATCTTTTCTTTTCTTTCTTTATGTGCTTTGACATTTTATTTTGAAAGGGAAAAAACTTCTTGATTTAAGAAATCTTTCCTGCATTTGGGGTTATTAGGCATGATTAATTCCACAACTCGAGTATTCATCAGAATAACTGGAATAATGTGAAAGTCCAAATGTCATCATATTTTTACTACCAAGTGAAAGTAAATGGATTACATGGAAATGGACATAACTTTCCTACTACAGAGAGGAAAGATAGGCTATAATGTGGGGAGACAATTCTTGGGGTGGATCAAAATCCACCAGTTCTTCTGAGTCTTCTACCTCCAATCCGTACTGCCGGCTAATGTAAGTAGGCAAGTAGAAAGATGTATGGGTGAAACCCATCAAGCTGACATAATTACATCCAAGGGTCTTCAATAGCAAGTCATCCTATGACCACTGGGGATGCTTTCATGCAATGTTCCTTGTAGTCCTTCCTTGCAGGTATTCTTCCCAATCAATGATGAGCTTGAATTCTGGGACCACTTCCTCTCCTTGACAGTAAGGAAACCTAAGTCTGCATTCAATTAATTTCAATTTTTCAAGTAGCTAAAGCTGGAAAACAGAGGGGCTTCCTTGGTACCGATCAGTCCCAAATTTGTGACTATGGCTCATATCATCCAGTCCCTTCAGCATTTCTGCCAAAGCTGTAGGGATGATGTCTTTTCCTTCCTTCAACTGTTTTACTACCTCCATCAGAACGAGTGGTACACCACGTCCTGGAGTCCGAAGAACATATCGAAGTATAATGCATAATAAATATGCATCTTGTGATCTTTGCTGATGGATTTTCCCTGATGATATATACTGGGTACAGATTCTGGCACCCTTCAAAATGCCAATCTTGTCATGGCTGATTGTGAGGGTAGCGGTCAGAGATGCCTCCGCCCTCTTTGTGAAAAGGGGGCTTGGCATCGATTCTGTCCTCTCTCCTCTCCTCTTTTTAACGAGGGAGGGGTGTCTTGTGTGTGCTTGACTTACGGGCCCTGCATCACAGTATCATCGCTTAGAGATACGTGGAGGCCTATTTCGTAAGAGTATAAAGTTCATCATTGGAGACGGGGATTTGATAATGGTCCAATACGGGGATTGAGATCATACGAAAGGGTTTGGAGTCGCCACCTAGGATTATAGGCCTAGGACCAAGGGGTGGGCCCAATTCTGGAGAAAAGGGCCCGAAAGTTGGTCTGGACCAGAGATTTAGGGTAAGTGTTAGGTTACATAATTGGGAAGGTGTTAGGCACCCAATCTTCCCGGTTCGACCGGTCTTCCTACTAGATGCTTAAGAGCGAACATTTTCCACAATTATTACTATTCCATATGCATGGCTAAGTTATCACACATATATACATTGATTGAATTTAAACTGCTATATACCCTAAAACAAGGTGGTCTATATAAAGTCTACGTTATGACAAGTTGGTTGAGAAATTATACTTGAACTTAACCCCTATTTCGGGTCAAGAGGTATGGGCCCCTGATTAGTATAGGCTCAGGCTATCTTTCGGATTCTCCTAGCTCAGGGGAAGATGGTTTTGACCTCCAACTTCCTTTTTTGAGAGATGCTAATTGTGATGGTATTCAGTCAGGGTTCTGGCTAGGAATGGTTATTTTCAGATTTGGATTCGGACAGAGCTGGCTAGGGAAGGCTATTTCTGGGCTTAGGCTGAGGTGGCACTCTGGCAGAGCTTTTGCCAGGGATAGGCTATGGGAGGGCTAGGCTGAGGTGGCACTCCGGCAGAGCTTCTGCTGGGGATAGGCAATGGGAGGGCTAGGCTGAGGTGGCACTTTGGTAGAGCTTCCGCTGGGGATAGGCTAGGGGAGGGCTAGGCTGAGGTGCACTGTTATTTTTGGAAAGAAACGGATTGACCTAAAAATGGATTGAAGAGCTCCAAAGCCCCGAAGAACACTTTGAAGATCCGAATAGAGTTTCGGATCTTGACAAAGATCCCTCCATAGACCCAAAGAACCTCAAAGGGGGGGTTTCTACTTTAGGTAAAACTCAAAAACACTCAAACTAGGGGATTGAAGAACATACTATTTTTGGCAAAAAACTGGATCGGACTAAGAACCTGGATTGAAGATCTTCAAAGTCCCGAAGAACACTTTGAAGATCCGAATAAGATTTCGGATCTTGACGAAGATCCGAATAAGATTTTGGATCTTGACGAAGATCCGAATAAGATTTCAGATCTTGACGAAGATCACTTCGAAGACCTGAAGAAAATCAAGAGGGGGAGGGGAGGAGAGTTTCACTACAAGGGAGTGAGGTGGGGTTTTGGTGT
This sequence comes from Macadamia integrifolia, assembly GCF_013358625.1. Taxonomy (NCBI): domain Eukaryota; kingdom Viridiplantae; phylum Streptophyta; class Magnoliopsida; order Proteales; family Proteaceae; genus Macadamia; species Macadamia integrifolia. The sequence goes on along the minus strand of NW_024869294.1, from coordinate 2,765 downwards.
GTGAAATCCAAAGGAGGGGGTATTTAAAGGCTTTTTCGGCCAATAGGACAGAGGAACATCTTTATCCAACGGACGAAAGAATGGTTCTTGCCTAAAGTGGGGGCATAGAGCTTTTTTACACTGGGTAAAATAGGTCCTCGGACCAAAATGGGTGGGGAGGGCTTCCTTAGGAAAAGAGGGATTTTTTGGGCTTAAGTGGGTGAAGAGGGAATTTCTTCACCCATCGGGAAACACCAATCTCGACCATTGATGGTGGCACATGGGACCTGGCCGGAGTGCCCGAGCTATGGTCAGTTTAGGTAGGTGATGCAGGCTACGTCATAGGTGTGCGACGGATGACATATGAGTAATGGACAAGGGGGCGCGAGCATGGCCAATGAGTATGTGCATGAATGGGCAGCAGCCAGCGCATGCATTTGTGTGGGCTGGCTTGCTAGCTAGCACACATGTAACAAGGCATGGGGGGTTCATGGCAGCATAGGCAAGGCTTGGCCATGGCTTGTTCCTGCGGGGGCACAAGCAAGGTAGGGGTAATGGGCATGGCATGGCTGGGCTTGGCATACCCGTAGGCCTATGCCCACGGGGGCATAGGCCAGTACGCAAGGCAGTGGGCAGGTTATGGCTTGACATGGCCGCATGCAGCATGCGCTACAGCCCATGGGCAGCAGCCATGCCCCTCTACCATGGGCAGCAGGCATGGGCTGCAAGCACGCGTTGCAACCATGGGTAGCAAGAACGCGCTGCAGGCCAGCCTGCTGGCCAGCGCACATGTGCGATTATGGGTTTTTCTGGTGATGATTACGGGAGATCTGTTGGTCTAATTTTGATGTACCATATATTGTTGAAATCATATTTTTGAGCACTATCCATCCATACAGTTATCTTGACCAAATTCCTTTATATATAAAATGTCAAAATTGGACCCTCTTCTCTCCCACATGAGGGTTTCTAGGGTTTCAGGTCTAGATTTTTTCTAGGTTATCTGGGTAGGTAGGGGATGAATTTTAGGGTGTTTGGGGTATGTAGGGGATTTTCCAGGTTTCCAGCAGGACTATTCGTGTGCGCGGCATACATGTGGGAAAGTAATTTTCTGAGGATGATTGCAAGAGATCTGTCGATCTGATTTTGACGTGTTATACATTGTTAGAATCGTATTTCTGAGCACTATTCATCTATATAGTCATCTTGACCAGATTCCTACATATATAAAAAGTCAAAACTAAACCCTCTTCTCTCCCACATGGGGGTTTTCAGGGTTTAGGTAGGGGAATGTTTCCATCATCATCTCCATCAATCGGAAGCCAAAAGTCACATCCAAGATCCATATTTCATTATAGTCAGAGGAGGGTGACAAAATTGGATGTCTACAGAATGCCCCTCTTTGGCCGAGGCCTGTGTTAACAGTCGAAGGGCAAAGAAAAGAATGACCACATTTTGTCAACCATAGAATGTACTGTTGTCATTTTGCTCACTAATGATGGAGTTCAAAATGCAACAGGTAATATCTCTTAACTACTTTGAAGTTTCTGTGCTTCACATGTGCCAGTTCTGGGAATTTGGTCTCCAGGTTGGATCTTTCGAGCCAATCTGGACTATCTGGGACCAAGGGTTGTAAGAGAGGAATTCGCTGCTCTTCCAATCTTACAACAAGTAAAAACATTTGATCCTTTGATTTTCCCTAGTTGGGCTTCACATGTGCCAGTTTAGGGAATTTAGTCTTCCAGGCGGGTTCTTTCGAATCAGTCTAGGCTATCTGGTCTTCCAGGTGGGTTCTTTCAAACCGGGCTGGGCTATCTGGTCTTCCAGGTAGGTTTCTTCAAACCGGACTAGGCTATCTGGTCTTCCAGGTGGGTTCTTTTGAACTGGGCAGGGTTATCTGGTCTTCTAGGTGGGTTTTTTCAAACCGGGCTAGGCTATCTAGTATTATCAATTATAGGAAAGAAATTCACCGCTTTTTCAACCCTGTAAAAGACACTAACAAATGATTCTCTCCATTTGATTTGAACTTTGAATTTTGGGTCTTGATTTGGAATCTTTTGATTTGAACTTTGAATTGAATTTGGACTTTTGAATTGGAATCTCGATTTGCTCTTGAATTTGGACTTTTGAATTGGAATCCAAAAAAAAAAAAATTTCGGAAGAGCAAATTTTTTTTTATATAAAATGGGCCCCCTTCCCTGTTCATTCTTCATTTTTCCTTCTAGCTTTTCTAAGTGAAGTGTGTTCTTGGAGCCCTTTGATTTTTCTTGAAATTTTCCATCTTTGTTCTTGAAGTTTATTTTTTTCATTTTGTTCTTGGAGTTCTTCATCTCGCTCTTGAAGTTCTTGAAGATCTTCATCTTGTTATTGAAGTTCTTAAGGATTCTTCATCTTATTTTTGAAGGAGGATTTATTTGGAGAATTTGATATTCTTGTGGGCTTTTGTGCAATTTGGAAAATTTTTTAGGGCTTCTTGTAATTTTGGAAAGCTTTTGGGGCTTTTTGTAATTTGGGAAAGTTTCTAGGGATTCTTACAATTTTTGAAATATGGCTAAAAGGAGAAAGAGAGACTTTGAGAGAAGTCCAGCTTGAGAGTTGCAGCAATTCTTCCCACAAGGACGAGGGCTTGGCCGACTGGTACTCCGGGAAGGCCCTTCATAACAGTCGGAATCACATCTACAACTCCATATGGGGTTCTTGTGGGGTTCTTGGTTAAGTCTTTATATTGTATTCATTATTTTGATTATCTTTTATTTTTTGCTTTGTCTTTCTTTTTATGCTATTTT
>NW_024869293.1:3148-26781 GCF_013358625.1 Macadamia integrifolia | reverse complement strand
TATCCGTACATAGCCTTATGGTAGGTGCACGTAAACGGTTTGGGCACTCCCGTCTCTTCTGGCACTGGCTCGGACTTGTCGGGCCAGCCGGTGTTTAAGGTCACCCGTGCCATCATAGCCCATAAGGAACCTGCTCTAATTTCCTCTGGCTCAGTTCCTGCATGGTTAAACCGGTTCAACCACGAAATCAGACCGGGTTTAAGAAGCGGGGTATTACAGAGGGTCTGCTCTCTCAAGCAGGTACCCTCAGGCGGGCCATTTGGCCCACCGGTTTGGCCCATTGGTCTTGGCGGGAAAGTACCATTTTTCTCCAAACTTCTCCCAACCTTTGGGGAATCAAATGGGGCTTTTCCAAACCCATTCTTCACACATTCAAGGTCTCATAAGATGGTTCTAACCTAGATCTAGGTTAGATTTAAGGAATGGAAAGCCATCTTACCTTCTTTGCTCAGGAACTCCTTCAAAACTCCAAAATCACTTCAAATCACCAATGCTCTTGCAACCATGGAAACCCTTCTTCAAATCCTTCAAAATCAACACATAAACCATCTATGAAACCTTAGATTCATCATCTCAAGGGGAATCTACAAGACCTCAAGAAACTCTACCCAAATCAAGGGCTTTACTTGGGTATGGTGAAAGTTTAAGGAACCTAGCCTTTGCTCACCTCTAAACGTAGATCTCGTATTAGAGATCACTCTTCTGACGTCGGAATGGGAAGATCAAGCCTCGGCGCCGCTGAAATCCATCTCTTCTTCCTCTTCCTTCTCTTTTCCTCTTCTTTCCCTTCCTTTCTCTCTTCTCTTTACTCTTCTCACCAAACGTCCGAGTGTCATAAATGAGAAAAAGGAAAAATTGTAATGATAGCTATTTATACCTTTTAAGATTTCTTGTAACCTCATGGGTGGGTCACTCAGGTGGGCGGATGAGCCCAGCTGTGACCGCCCACCTGAGGGCCAAAACTTGGCCAACAAGTGGGATTTTGACAGAGTTCGACTCTTGGCACGAATCTCACTCTTGGCATAAGATGTAATATACGTATGCGCCTTAAGATACGGCTACATACCTGCTTTATCCGTACATGGCCTTATAATATGTGCATGTACACGGCTTGGGTACTCCCGTCTCCTTTGGCACTGGCTCGGACTTGTCTGGCCAGCCAGTGTTCAAGGTCACCCTTGCCATCATGGTCCACAAGGATCCCGCCTTAACCCTCTCTGGTTCGGGTCCTGCATGGTTATACCGATTCAATCGTGTAATCTGACTGGGTTTAAGAAGTAGGGTATTACATTTACCCCCCCTTTCTGAAAATTTCGTCCTCGAAATTGGCGTACCTGGTTGTTCAAAAAGATGAGGGTACTTGGCTTGGATTTCATCCTCTTTCTCCCAAGATGCTTCTTCAAGTGAATGATTAGCCCATCGCACCTTTACAAAGGAAATGGAGCGGTTGCGAAGGGTTTTCACCTTTCGGTCCAAAATTTCAGCTGGCTGCTCTGTATAGGTCATATCAGCTTCTAGATTTTCTGGTTCCATGGGTAATACATGAGAGGGATCATGAACGTATCGCTTCAGCATGGATACATGAAATACGTTATGAACATCCCCGAGTGAAGGTGGCAGAGCAAGCATGTAGGCTACTGAGCCAACCCAGACTAAGATCTCAAATGGGCCAATGTATCTTGGGCTCAACTTCCCCTTTCTATGAAATCTTTGCAACCCTTTAGTAGGAGAGATCTTGAGAAACACCTTTTCTCCTGGCTGAAATTCAATGTCTTTTCTGCGGGTGTCTGCATAACTCTTTTGACGAGACTGAGCTGCTTTAATCCGTTCTCGAATAACATCAACATTGTCACAAGTCATCTGTATCATTTCAGGTCCTAACATTCGGCATTCGCCTACCTCATCCCAATACAGAGGAGTTCTGCACTTCCTGCCATATAATGCCTCATACGGAGCCATCCCAATTATAGCTTGGTAACTGTTGTTATAGGCAAACTCCATAAGGGGTATATATTCTTCCCAAATACCAGACATTTCCATTGTACATGCCCTGAGCATGTCTTCTAATATCTGTATGATTCGCTCCGACTGACCATCAGTCTGTGGGTGAAAAGTAGTACTCAAATTCAACTGTGATCCTAAGGCATACTGGAAGCTTTTCTAAAATCTGGAAGTGAATCTTGGGTCCCTATCTGACACAATGCTCACTAGCACTCCATGCAAGCGCACTATGTTATCCATATAAAGTTGTGCTAATTTGGCCATAGAGAACTTGGTCTTGATGGGAATAAAATGAGCAGTCTTAGTAAGCCGATCAACGATCACCCATATTGCGTCCATTCCCTTAGGTGTATATGGTAGTCTGGTGATGAAGTCCATTGTAATCCTATCCCACTTCCATTCTGGTACTGGGAGTGGCTGAAGAGTACCATAAGGTCGATGCCTCTCAGCTTTTACTTTCTGGCATGTAAGACAAGTCGCCACATACAGAGCTATTGTGACTTTCATGCTTGGCCACCAGTAATTTTGTTTGAGGTCTTTATACATCTTTGCACTTCCTGAGTGGAGTGAGTACTCGGAGCTATGTGCTTCTCACACTATCTTGTCTTATATATCCAAATCATCGGGTACACATAATCTGCCTCGAAACATCAATGCCCCATCAATGGCTAAAACAAAATCTGGGTCATTCATTGTTTGATCTTGAACCTTAACTCTGATCCGCTGCAATTCAGGATCCAAAGGTTGTTTCATTATTACCTCTTGCCTAATAGTCGGATGCACTTGTAGAGCCGCCAAGGATACATTCAACCATTTAAGGTTTTCTGGTTGACGTTCAAACTCTAAGGTTGCTCCTTCATATAAGAGAGCTTCATCCATTAGCGTCGCCTCTTGTACAAGTGGTGGGCGGACTGCTAAGTATGAGAGTGACACAGTCTGTGCCTTCCGACTCAACGCATCTGCCACTACATTCACCTTGCCAGGATGATACTAAATGTTGCAGTCATAATCCTTCATGAACTCAAGCCATCTCCTCTGCCTCATGTTCAAATCCTTCTGGGTGAAAAAGTACTTAAGGCTCTTATGATCACTATATATCTCACATTTCTCCCCATACAAATAATGTCGCCAAATCTTAAGGGCAAAAATGACTACGGCTAGTTCCAAGTCATGAGTGGGGTAGTTCTTCTCATACTCCTTTAGTTGTTGGGAAGCATACGTTATCACCTTTCCGCATTGCATGAGAACACAACCCAGCCCAACTTTGGAAGCATCAGTGTAGACTGTCATTCCACCTATGCCTTTAGGGATGGTCAACACAGGGGCCGACACTAACCTCTTCTTCAATTCCTGGAAACTCTTCTCACATTCCTCTACCCAGTCGAATTTCACACCCTTTTTGTTTAATTTAGTCATTGGTGCTGAGATTCGAGCAAAATTTTCAATGAAGCGCCGGTAATATCTAGCCAAACCCAAGAAGCTTCTAATTTCAGTGACATTTTTAGGGCTTTTCCACTCTACTATTGCTTTCACCTTATCAGGATCCACCTCGATTCCGGCCTTAGACACTACGTGCCCCAGGAATCTAACTTGCTCAAGCCAAAATTCACATTTGCTGTATTTGGCAAACAATCGTTGTTCTCTCAACCTCTGTAACACCATTCTCAAATGTTGAGTGTGCTCCTCTTCTGTCTTGGAGTAGATCAAGATGTCATCAATAAAAATAATTACCCATTTATCGAGGACATTGTGAAATACTCGATTCATTAAATCCATGAATGTTGTCGGTGCATTGGTTAACCCAAAAGATAACACTAGGAACTCATACTGACCATACCGAGTCCTGAATGTTGTCTTGGGTATGTCGCTGCTCTTTATCTTGAGCTGATAATAGCCTGATCGAAGGTCTATCTTTGAAAATACCTTGGCACCCTACAGTTGGTCAAATAAATCATCAATGCGTGGCAATGTATACCGGTTCTTAATGGTTAACTTATTTAATTCCCGGTAATCGATGCACATACGCAAGCTGCCATCCTTCTTCTTGACAAACAATACTGGGGCACCCCAAGGTGAAACACTTGGGCGAATAAACCCTTTTTCCAATAATTCCTGCAATTGCATCTGCAACTCCTTCAATTCGGCTGGTGCCATCCTGTATAGAGCTTTAGACACTAGAGCTGCTCCAGGAACCAAATCTATGGCAAACTCCAACTCTCTATCAGGCGGTAAATGCATCAGATCATCTGGAAAGACGTCGGGAAACTCTTTAACCACCTTTACCTCTTCTAGAGGTGTAGTCCTTGCATCAACGTCAAGTACCGATGCTAAGTAGCCCTGACATCCACTCTCCAACAACTTTACCACTTGAAGAGCGGAGATAAGGACCTTTCTCACCCGTTTCATTTTATCTGCTCGGTATACCAATTCTCTTCCTTTGTCATCTGTCACCCTAATCAGCTTTTCAGCACACATCACATTAGCTCGATGAGCCGACAACCAGTCCATGCCCAATATAACATCAAAATTCTGCATATTGAACTTAATGAGTTGTGCATCAAAGTTCTTCCCACTAATTTCCACTGGGCACGGCCCATACACCTCCTTCAACTGTGTAACTTTACCAGTAAGCATACTAACAATCATCCCATGCTCTAGGGTCCTGGGTGACATACCAAGTTTCTCAGCGAATCTCTTAGATACGAATAAATGTGTAGCTCCTGAATCGAATAAAACATAGGCTAGTATGCCCGATATAGATAGGACACCTAGTGTAACAATGCATATAATTTCAGCAAGTCATCAATATTTAACATAAGAAAATTCTTAAATTTAAAATGTACCTGCTACCACTTCTGTGCTAGCCCCAGCTTCCTCAACTGATAGGGCATACATCCTTCCCTGCGGTTGATTCCCCCGCGTTAAGGGAGGTCGGTACGCAGAGGGCTGACTGGAGGGCAAGCCTGGTCTGATCCGACAGTCTTTTGCATAGTGCCCATAGGAATGACAGTTAAAGCAATAGATCTGTGATGTCGAAACTAGGGCGGGGCCCCTCTGCACTTGACCCATTGAAGATGGAGGTCGTGGCGGCCTTGGAACTGTAGGTACCGCACTAGTGTTCGGGCGAAAAGATGTGGAGCCCGAACCACCAGCTGGTCTAGGAGGGTAGCCAGATGGCCTATAGGGCTGCCTATACGTAGGCCCAGAACTGTACGACCCACGGTATGCCTTGGAGGGGTTGCCCATATCCGGAAATGGATTTGTTCTCTTTCACAGTCCAGGTGTGAGGGACTGTTCTCCCTTCTGCTTATCCTCCATGGTCTTGGCCTTCTGCACAATCTGGCCATAGTCGATCAAATCTAAGACCTCAAGTACAGATCCAATGGATGCCTTTAGGCCCTTCAGAAATCTTGCAGCCTTCTCTTCAGTTGTCCTTATATGCCTAGGGGAAAAATAGAACAAGCTCTCAAACTGCTGTTAGTACTCAAGGATAGTCTTACCTCCTTGAGTTAAGGCCATAAATTCCGTCTCCTTGCAGTCTCTGAAACTGCATGGGTAATGATTGTCCAAGCACAACTCCTTGAACTGTTCCCAGGTGGGTTCCGGATGGGCAGCCAACAATATGGGCTTAGAGGCTTGCCACCAAGAGTTGGCCTCCTTCTTGAGTTGCAACCCCGCACAAATGAGTTTCTGTGCATCTGTGCACTCAATCACCTCAAATATTTTCTCTAGCTCCTGGATCCACTGGTCCGGCTCCAGAGGATCACTCCCCACCTTAGAGAATACAGGTGGTAAGTTCCTCTTGAATGACTCCACTACCTTTGACATATTATTCATCGGCAGGTAATTAGGAGCATAAGCTGGATAGTAAGAGTATGGAGGAATACTGAATGGCAGAAATGGAGGTGTACCTCCTACTTGTGGCCCCGTACCAGACCCTACAGACGGGTCCTGTGGAGTAAGTATCCGGGGAGGTTGACCTGATTGAGAAAGGTCCAATTGTTGCTGAATAGCAATCATAAATGCTTGCTGTTGCTGAAGCATTTGTTGCTGGAAAGCCTGTTGTGATTGCTGAATTATGGTAGCAACATCCCCCGGAGTAATAATCGGTGAAGGGTTCGGAAGTGCAGTCATAGGTGGGTCCTCTTGTGCCCCACCCTGACCAAAGGTCTCTGAAGGTTGTGGAAGTGAGGTTTACCCCACAGAGCAAGACCTTCTGGGATTCGGTGGTCGACCGACCGGACGAGGACCACGCGGGGTACCTCGCGCATTGCTACCGGATCTAGTACGTACCATCGTATCCCTGTACCTGGAACATATCATACACCACATTGGTTAAACACCATAGAATTGACATCGGCACATAATTATATGCCAACACGCAGGGTATTATAGTGTATGATCGTTTGCAACTAACCGTAACTTAATTCTAAAAATACAGGGTTAGTGCTTCAACAAGTATGACAATGGTCCCACTTGACCATAACATATTATTATAATAATAATAATTATTATTATATTAATAACAATAATAATAATAGTAATAATCCCTTTTTTTTTAAGTTTTCTCTCAACCGACGGCTGACACCGGCCAGGTAGGTTGGCCCGTCGGTCGGCCCGCCGGTCCTACCCGAGCGGCAATTTCGAACAGGGCTTTTAAGCCCCTGTTCCTCTTTTTTCTCCCGTCTTCCTCTCTCTCTCACTCTCTCTCTCTCAGGCGATTTTGGAGAGCTTCGTGACGCTTCCACTCGCGATCTCACTCAACGATCCGGTACTTTTAGGAAGATTCAACTCCTCTACTTACAAGTAAGTTTCTTCCTCATTTTCTTCTCAGAACTTGTACTTGGGGGGTAGAACTCATGTGTAGTCTTTAATCTAGGTTCTTTTCGCGCGTTTCTTTCCATAGAACAGTGTTTCCATGAAAATGTGATGTTTCCCTTGTGATTTATTTCTAGTTTTAGGATTTACTTCTCCATTTTTTGAGAGAAACCCCAACCGTGCCCTAGTTTTCTCAAATTTGGGGATTTCTTCAATTTCTGCCCTTTTCTTCCCAATTAATAACTCAAATGCAATGCATTATGTTTGATTTGTACTTAACATGTTGTAGAGATCATGGAAAGTCCCTTATGGTTGAAATCCCATTTCTTCCCATGAACATCCATCTCTGTGTTGGGTTTCTTTGATTCTCTTTCACCTCAATATCATAATAGTAGATGTTTTTGCATATTCTAAATTGTAGAATGATGGCATTTCATCCATGAACATGTAAGCTTCATGCTTCACCCTATTGTGAGTCTTTTCATTCATTTTTTTTCCTTAGATTGAACTTGCACAATGAGAATTGGGATTTTTTTCTATCATCCTTTACTTGCCATGCTATATATATATGCCCTTTCCGTCACATTTCTGTTTTGCCATAATCTCTGTCTTGTCACTGGCCAGGCATTTCATTCATAGGCTTTTTATCACTCCTCACTTGTCACATTTTCTGTTTTGCGAGAATTGGGTTTTAGGGCTTCTTCTTACTACTCACCCATCTATTATTCCCTTTGTTACTCCTTTGTCCTTACTCACCCCTCTTTCCTCTTTTCTTGCCAGGATGTCTTCTCGCAAAGGCAAAGAGCCCGCATCCTCTGGCACTTGGTGTAAGACCACCACTTCCAAATGGAAGAGTGCGGGGACTAGTTCTCCAGCCCCTCGCATAGGGTGACCTGGACCTGCCCCTATTGATTCTTCCGATTATGACGAGGAGCTCTTCCGCTATTCAGAGGCAGCAACCAACTAGCAGGCCTTCCTGAAGAGGTCTGTAATGATGGAGAAGACTGTGGTAGTTGACGACTTCCACAAGGCTCAGCTTCAGGAGAGGTTCACAGCACTGGGCTGGCAGACTATCCTCCATATAGACCGTCCGTGCTACGAGCAGTTGGTTTGTAGATTCTACTGCAACTTGGAGGTTTCCTACCAGTACGGGGAGTATACGATAATTAGTATGGTGAAGGGGGTGGACATTCAGCTGACCGTGGACACCCTGGCTAGTATTTTGAGTACCTCTTCAGCTGGGCACCACTTCTATAGTCCTCCCAGGAGTAAGCCCATGGGCCCGTTCATGAGCTTGGAGACACCGGACCACATCTATGAGACCATCTGTGGCAGCAGTGCGCATCCGAATTCCGAGACGTCATTTTACCCGGAGGTTCGTGTGTTTGCCCATTTGGTCCAGTTCAACTTACTCCCCAGAGGAGGTCATTGGAACCAGGTGGGCTTCATGGCGGCCTTCTTAGCTTACTGCATCTATACAGCCTTAGAGGGAGGTGCCGAGCACTTGTGCTTGCTTTACGTCATCCTCAAGACAATTGAGCACCATACTTCACACCCCAAATATGGAGGATTTCCATATGGCAGGATTCTCATCAGGATCTTTGAGTTCTTTGGAGTGGACCTGAGTGGTGAGGAGGGGAAGACTCCAGCAGACAAGTTTGACAGGGGGAATCTATTGAGGATGGGTCTCCACACTCTTATGGATGTACCTCAGAGAGCAGGAGCTCAGAGAGGTAGGGATAGGAGGGCTGCCCCTATGGAGGATGTTCCCATGGAGGAGGAGTCTAGTGAGGAGGATGAGGACTATGTTCCTCAGGGTGGGGAGGAGGATTTTGTGGACGAGGACATCCTTGAGGAGGTGCCTCAGGAGTCGAGAGGTGCTGATCATGGCTTCCCTAGAGCTGCAGGCCCACAGCATAGAGCCCCACCACCTGAGAGTGGTGCATATGATTTTGAGGGCATGATGTCCACTATGTGGGCTTTGAAGGATGGGCAAGATCAGCTGTTACGAAGACTGGATGAGAGTGCTTCTAGGGAGGAACGCATCCTGGAGAGGCAAGCTACTTTGGAGAATTCCTTTCTCAGACTGGGCCAGGACTTAGATACAACGGCCAATGCCATTTCAGCAGATTTTAGCCGACTTCGGAGGGAGGTACAACTGGTGAACTCGAGGTTTGACTACTACGACCATCGACTCAACGTTAACTCTAGACCTCAGGTGAACGTAGTTGTATTGGACGATGACGATGACGATGACGATGATCAGTGAGGACTTAACTCGTCCACACCAGCTTCTCACCTGTTTCATTTTGTTGATCTTATTGTATATTTTTTCTTTATTTCTTTTCTCATTCTTTGTACTTTCTCTGTAACTGGACTTATTTGTGGGGTGATGTGTTTTGATGGTGGTTTGTGGTGAATTTGTATATTTGAATACTTGTGTAGTTTAGTTGTGGTGTCTTTTGTTAATTATAATTATTGATGTATATATATCTTTTGTTTATCAGGTGTTTGTGTGAAAATTTTTTTAAAATCTCGTTTTGCGTCGTTATGCTGCCAAAATTTCGTTAAACTCGTACTCGATGGGTTATGACCTCAATTAATTAACCTCTCATTTTCTCTCATGCATGCCATGAATGCAATATCTAAATACAACCATTTTTATTACTTTCTTTCTTCGGCTTTTATCTCTTTAAAGTTTTTACAGTAACCCAATCCCATTTCCTATTAAAGATTCTATGGGGTCTAATAGTATGCTGTGAGGGGAATAGAGCATCACGCTCTGATACCACCATTGTCACACCCCGTTCACACAGAACCGGACTAGTGATCGGGTTAACACTGGTTAACCCAAACCTGCCAGGATCATCTGATATAGTATCCCACCATAGCATACACACAACTAAGAAAAGGGTTCATCAGTTCAGCGAAAGGTTTAATTTACCTATAAATATTCTCATTATACTTGATACCCAAATTGTAATACATAGTTAAGTACATGTGGGCCCGCAGGCATGATATTTACACAAAAGAATACAATTTACATATCACGTACACAAAAGGGATCATCAAAAACATAAATGGTACAGCTCGGTTCGGTATCAAAAATAGAGCTCAGCTCGGCATCAAAGGTAAAGCTCAGCTCGGTATCAAAAGGTAAAGCTCAGCTCGGTATCAAAGCTGCGGTCCCACAGCACAGCCCTCGCACGAGCAATCTGTGTTGTGCCCTAATTCCTCGGGGACACACCAATCCTGTTCAGGGAATTCAACTGTGGGGCCCGACCCGTGCTCTTCAGGTTGATGACTTGCAAAATCATCTAAAAGAGGTGCACATGTGGGATGACCTCACTAGCTCAGTAAGTGAAAAGAAGGATCACACAGCAGTCCATACAACAAATCATAACCATATGCACTATATGTTATGCAATTCATTTTAAATCACATCCACCTAAACAACATTACTAAGTCCTTGGTTTAGTGCTACTACAACCACAGTGCGCGTATACTCTGGGTACGAACTGTGAACTCCATCCCACGATACGCCCATAGGGCTGTCGGAGAAGGCGCACTGTGAGTACTCGAAAAAGTAAAACATGCCGACCACCGGGTCTCAACATAAAATAAATGACAGAAATTAAAGGTGCTGACTCCAGCAATTTAAAAGCATTACAATTGGCCCTCTTGAATATACCATCGAGATTACCGACTGTCCTAATGACCAACCGGGCGTATGTCTAACCGCCACAGTGACCTGACAACCGCGACCACTGCTTCCCCCCAAATGGTAACCCAACACCTCAACCCCTGTTGGGAAGGGTCGTAGCACGGGAATATGATAATCCTACACCGCATGCTCCTATATGACATAGTACGATTACATAGTGCCTCCGCGTCCCATTCCACGGGCCACCAATGCTCTCGTTTCCAAGCCGACTATGGCATCTAGTCTATTAATGCATTATGCACAATGATGTCAACATTCATCTCATAAGTACATCATCATTTAACACTGAGAAAATAATCACAACACACATGGCATAAGATAATGTGAGGATGGCTAAGCTACATATAATTTGCATCATGATGACATGGCTAATCTAGATACAATGGGATGATGCACAACAAGCCTTAAAATAAGGCCAAACGTCATCTCCCCACTTACCTGTAGTGTACAAGGACTCACTCTCGGTACGGGTGAGATCCGGTGCTAGAAGCGTACGTGTTGGTAAACCTAACATAAGTGAGTGGGGTTAGCACCTCACCATTTTGGGATCAAAATTAACATGACCCAAAGATAAAATCATGTTAAGAATCCTAAAAGAAAGTCGCACGTCCATTCGGACGTAAAAATCACGTTGGGAGCCTCTCGGGTGGGTCGGACAGCCCACCTGTCATGACCCACCAGTCAGGCCCACCGGTCTTGACCGACTGGCAGGTCGGCCCACCGGTTGGGCCTGAGGGTCTGCCCTCTCAGGCGGGTGCCCTCAGGCGGGCCATTTGGCCCACCGGTTTGGCCCACCGGTCTTGGCGGGAATGTGCTATTTTTCCCCAAACTTCCCCCAACCTTTGGGGAATCAAATGGGGCTTTTCCAAACCCATTCTTCACACATTCAATGTCTCATAAGATGGTTCTAACCTAGATCTAGGTTAGATTTAAGGAATGGAAAGTCATCTTACCTTCTTTGCTCAAGAATTCCTTCAAAACCCCAAAATCACTTCAAATCACCAATGCTCTTGCAACCGTGGAAATCCTTCTTCAAATCCTTCAAAATCAACACATAAATCATCTATGAAACCTTAGATTTATCATCTCAAGGGGAATCTACAAGACCTCAAGAAACTCTACCCAAATCAAGGGCTTTACTTGGGTATGGTGAAAGTTTAAGGAACCTAGCCTTTGCTCACCTCTAAACGTAGATCTCGTATTAGAGATCACTCTTCTGACGTCGGAATGGGAAGATCAAGCCTCGGCGCCGCTGAAATCCATCTCTTCTTCCTCTTCCTTCTCTTTTCCTCTTCTTTCCCTTCCTTTCTCTCTCCTCTTTACTCTTCTCACCAAACGTCCGAGTGTTATAAATGAGAAAAAGGAAAAATTATAATGATAGCTATTTATACCTTTTAAGATTTCTTGTAACCTCATGGGTGGGTCACTCATGTGGGCGGATGCGCCCATTTGTGACCGCCCACCTGAGGGCCAAAACTTGGCCAACAAGTGGGATTTTGACAGAGTTCGACTCTCAGCACGAATCTCACTCTTGGCATAAGATGTAATATACGTATGCGCCTTAAGATACGGCTACATACCTGCTTTATCCATACATGGCCTTATGATATGTGCATGTACATGGCTTGGGTACTTTTGTCTCCTCTGACACTGGCTCGGACTTGTCTGGCCAGCCGATGTTTAAGGTCAACCTTGCCATCATGGTCCACAAGGATCCCGCCTTAACCCTCTTTGGTTCGGGTCCTCCATGGTTAAACCGGTTCAACCATGTAATCAGATCAGGTTTAAGAAGTAGGGTATTATACCTTTACTTTTACCGGGGTACCTGAGAACCCTTACAACGATTGTTCGACTTTCTTCAACTTTTCTATGTCCAGGCCCATCTTCTGGAAAGCTTTTAGGAATAGAATATCAGTTGAGCTGCCGTTATCCACCAAGATCTTTTTCTCTGTAATCGGCTAGGGTCATGGTGACTACTAGGGCGTCGTGATGTGGCGTCTGCACCTCTTCCAGATCATCATCCGAAAAAGAAATAACCCTCCCCATCTTTGTCTTCTTGTTTGACTATTTGGCCACATGTACGCTTCTCGCTTAGGCCTTTGCCTTCTTGGCCGAGACGAAACTTTCTCTGGCAGTCAAGCCTCCACTGATAGTTGCTATAACCCTAGTTGGGCTTTTATAACCATCCTGGGGGCGATGGCCAGCCTCCCTGGGTGTTCGGTCCCTTTGTTGTTCCTGATTGCCTCTACAGGCTGGCCCCCTTCTTTCACGGCGACTTTTGCTATCCCTTTGGTGGTTGTTCCTACGAACGTTGCTATCTTGGGCATCTTCCTTCTCGCGGTCTACAAATCGGCCCAAATCCTCTTTGGATCATTCCTTCTATTTCCCCCTTCAGGTGCCAGCAATCTTCAATGTTGTGGCCGTGGTCTCTGTGAAAGTGGCAATATCTGTCCATGTTGTGCCACTCAGGATTTCGTCCCATCTTCCTTGGCCACTTCATGGCTCTAGCATCCGGGGAGTCTTTTATCTACATCAGCATGTCCGTCCGTCTCCGGTTCAGGGGTGCATACCTTTCAAACTTCTTTGGTGGACTGGGTGCTCGATTGCATCCGGACTTTTGTCTTTTACCTTTAGAAGGCTTATCATCTCTTGAGGTCATTTTCCTCCCTGCCTTCCCCTCAGCTTCTTTGTCAGTCTGGAGGGTTTCTTCCATCTGAATGTATTTATCGCATCGAGGCCTTAACTCTGTTAGGTTCCGCAGTGTGTGCTTTGCCAAAGACCTTTTTATCTCTTTGTCTTTGATGCCTCCCAATAGGGCCGTGAACTCTTCTTTCAGGTCCAGACCTCTGATCGTGATCTTCTCCTGCTGGAAGCCCTTCATGTAATTTCATAGCGACTTTCCCTCCTGTTGTTTAACGTTAGTCAGGTTTAATGTGTCTTCTGAAGGGGTTGGCTGCTAGAGAATCCCTTCACGAAGAAGTAACTCAAATCACTGAAGCTGCGAATCAATTTCATCGACAAGCGGTTATACCACAACCTTGCCGCTCCTCCCAACGTCAAAGGCAAGGCGCGACACATGATGTTTTTTGAGACCTAGTGGAACTGCATCGCTACCTTGATCCTTCAAGATGATCGACGAGGTCCCCTAACCCATCGTAGGTGTCATACTTAGGCAGAAGAAACCCGACTAGGAGCGGTTCTCTCATGACCTCGTCAGCTAGTGCCGTGTCATTAGTGAGGTATAGTTTGCGAGTTCCTGTTTTGTTTTCTGCTACCTTACGGATTTCATCCTTTAGGTCTTGAATCATCTGCTTTAACCCTAGGTCTTCATGTCTCCGACCATCTTCTTGGTGCAGTTCTTCGTGCCTAGCTCCTGTGGCGCGCCACATCTTTTCTTTGGGTGCGTGGCTTTCCCTTGTTCGGTTTCGAGGATTCCAGCCGGATCTTATTGACCCTGAGCTACTCCGATTCTTGTCTGGAACTCGCTCTGGCTAGACATGGGAGCCTCGTGCTACTCCACTGGTCTTCTGAGAGACGACCTTAGAGACCCCTTTCATTATCTCGGCCATTTGGTCGTACTTCTTCTGAAGGGCGTCGAACTGCTCCTTTGTCACATATTCTTGTGCCCTAGGAGGGGGTGGGGGATTGCTGTCTATGCTCACCGAATATCCGGCTAAGCGTTGGTCCCTCGTGGTGCCTTCCCTATTGTTGTTTCCTCGTTCCTCGCCGATGTCCGTTGAGGGGGAAGAGGTTCTGAAGGCTCTGCCTCGCTCATATTCACGCTTGGCACTGCTATTGTTTTCTTGCGATTGTAGGTTTTCCCCACCATTACTCTGTCGTTCCCACAGACGGCGCCAATTTTTTGTTGTCGAAAATCTGTATGAGGCTAAGCGCCGATTTTGCACAAGCACAGAAGGCAGATGCTCGGAGGAGTCTCTGGGATTAGTCCTCCAACGCCCAAGTTAGAGACCGGCAAAACAGTTTTTTTGTTAGAGTAATGGTGTGTGTGTCGACTGACCTCTTCTCTCCTTTTAGGTTCCCTCTTATAGGGTTTAGGGAGTCCCCCTCGGATACACCTTCCCCCTTCCCGAGTCCTACTCGGATACGTCCTATTCCCCTCGTGGGGAATATTCTCTATCTGGGTATCTTCTCCTCGCGTAGTCTGAAACTTTGCGGCCTCTATCGGTTGGACAGTACGTGTCTTTCCCTTGGATGCCATGTGTTCTTACCATACTGGGTGGCCAATTTGGCCGTATCACTCGAGAACAAGTAATAACTACCCAAGAATTCTGTGTAGAAAATCAACAATTGCAACTATCAGAGCAAGTAGATATGACACTTGTTTATTATTTCTTACGGTTTTGATCATTTTGAGCTCTATTTATAGGAAAGAAACTAGTTTGAATCACTGTGGGATTCCAAATCTAAACTAAATAGTCATCTGGGCCCACCAAATAAAGTCCTTAAATAAAACTACTCTCCCTCTCTCTCTCTATATTCTGTGTTGAGTTTCCTTTTTTTTAACTTTTGAGTTTCCAACTTAAGATTTCGTTATCCCAAAGATTTAAGAGTAAGATCAGATTTCAGACAGCCTCTAGGAATTCGAGTTTTGATGTAATTAGGCTTTTTGTTTAATGGGAAAGTTAAGATATTTATATTAAGGATAAAACATCTTGAAAAATATGATTGTTATTAAATGAAAATTACATGCTTACCCTTATATTAAGGAAAAATTACATGATTACCCTAACAAAACTACCCACTTAAAGTTTCAATTAACAAAAATACCTAAAATCAGGTTTGAAGTTACAAAACTACCCACCTAAAGTTTCAGTTAACAAAAATACCCAATATTTACTTTCTTTCTCTCACACACACACATCAAAATCTTTCACCCAAAAAAAAAAATTAATTAATTAATTGATTAATTAATATTAATATTTTTCATCGGTTAATTGAATATGTTATATTTTAATAAATTAATTAACCTCTCTCCTCAAATCCCTCAACCCTCAACTACTACCAAAATTAAGAAACGAGTCTTTGGCATGAAAGTTGGATTACTTGGTATACTGACCGATATATTAGATTTCTTCCTTGGTGTACTAGGAAGCCAATATTGAGTTACCTAATTTAAGTAGGATACTTTGGGATTTGATTCTCCTAGTTTACGAAGTTCATCTTTTATACATGTAAAGCCGGTTGGCACCTCTTGTTTATCTCTTGTATATGTCACTCTACAGTTGTAGAATAAGGCAATGAAAATTGATCTCTGATCTGCCGGTACTGCATGTGTGGTTGTTACAAAGGTACTGATACTATTATTCTATGTATGTGATTGATTTGAGCTCTTACTTTTTAATGTCAAGTTTGATAAATTTGTGTGTGAACACTATGAACTCTGATAAATCCCAACCCTGGGTCAGGGTTGGGTCGGGCTCGGATTGAGACCTCAATCCGGTTCAACCCGACCCAACTCGACCCAAAATTTAACCCTGAAATTTTATATTAGAATTTAGGGCTCCTATTGGTGTTTTATTTTTCTATAATTTTTTAATGTATAGGTTATGAGTGGTAAAAAAAAAAGGTCAATCAAAGTTAATCCAACCATTGCAAAATTCAAGGTCAACCAAACCTAGCCCAGCCCGATCGAACCTGACCCAACTTGGCCCTGACAAGGTCAATTAGGATTGGGTTGGATTGGTATGAACCCGACAGGGTTAAGTTGGGCCTGAGTTGAATTTTGAGGACCTAGAGTTGGGTTAGGGTTTTAAGAAACCCAGCCTAACCCGACCCTGTTTCACCCCTGTTTGATACTAAGACCACTATGTTACTGTAAGATGTCTTGTATTCTGTTGTAGTTTAATCCAGGGAGTATTAGTGCAGGCCCACTATGTTGCAAGGTGTATTCGATTTTTTTTTTTCTTTGGATTTGTTTACTGGGGGCAATTTTATACTTTATGGTATTAGGGTTTTTTGGCTATCTATTTGTAGTAAGGTTCTTTTTCTCTGTAAGCAATCTGAGAGGCTTGAGGATGAACACTGTAACTCTTCTCTCCATTGATAGTGAAGCAGGGATCTCATCTCATAGAGGATGTAGGTAATCTTGCCGAACCTCGTAAATCTGTGTGCATTGTTTGTTCTTGTTTTTTCATTCTTCTCTGCATCATTTTAGGGTTACGTTTCTACACACTAGTGTGAGTAAGTAAATCAGTGATCATTATGGAATTTATTTGCAAAATGTGGTACAAATATTCTTCACCAATTCCTCCCCCCCCTCCAACCGAATCTTGAAAATAGAAGATGTGTTCAAAAGGCATACAAAGATAGAGAAGCCTACAACCATTTGTCTATGATGATTCGACACTATGAGATGTATCTGAGAGCCTCCACTAGACACTGAAATCTTCATATGCACCTTTTGTCACACCCCGTTCACACAGAACCAGGCCAGTGACCGGGTTAACACCGGTTAACCCAAACCTGTCAGGATCATCTGATACAGTATTCCACCACAGCACAGACACAACTAAGAAAGAGTTCATCAGTTCAACGAAAGACTTGGTTTACTTGTGAATATTTTCATAATACTTGATACCCGAATTGTGATACAATAGTTAAATACATGTGGGTCCGATGGCATGATATTTACACAATAAGAGTACAATTCACATATCAAGTACACAAAGGAATCATCAAAAATCAGAGTCAACTCAGGTCGGTATTAGAAGTAGGGCTCAGCTCGGTATCAGGAGGTAGAGATCAGCCCGGTATCAGAAGGTAGAGCTCAGCTCGGCATCAAAACTGCGGTCCCGCAGCACAACTCTCACACGAGCAATCAGTGCCATGCTCTAACTCCTCAGGGACCCACCAGTCCTCTTCAGGGAACTCAATTGTAGGACCCGCCCTGTGCTCATCTGGTTGATGACCTACAAAAGCATCTAAAAGAGGTGCACACGTGGGATGAGCTCACTAGCTCAGTAAGTGGAAAGATGGACCACACAGCAATCCACACAACAAATCACAACCATATGCACTATATGTTATGCAATACATTTTAAATCACATCCACCTAAGCAACATTACTAAGTCTTTGGTTTAGTGCTACTACAACCACAGTGTGCGTATACTCCGGGTACGAGCCGCGAACTCCATCCCGTGTACGCCCATAGGGCTGTCGGAGAAGGCCCACCGTGAGTACTCAGAAAAGTAAAACATGCCGACCACCGGCTCTCAACATAAAATAAATGACAAAAATTAAAGGTGCTGACTCCAGCAATTTAAAAGTAGTACGATTGACCCTCTTGAATATACCACCGGGGTTGCCGACTGTCCTAATGACCAGCTGGGCGTAATGTCTAACCGCCACAGTGACTCGACAACCGCGACCATTGCTTCCCCCCAAATGGTAACCCAACACCTTAACCCCTGTTGGGAAGGGTCATAGCACGGGAAGATGATAATCCTAAACTGTATACTCTTATATGACAATAGTACGATTGCATAGTACCACCGCGTCCCATACCACGGGCCACCAATGCACTCGTTTTCAAATCGAATATGGCATCTAGTCTATTAATGCATCATGCACAATAATTTCAACATTCATCACATAAGCATATCATCACTTGGCATTTAGAAAATAAACACAGCACCCATGGCATAACAATGTGAGGATGACTAATCTACATAGCATTTTCATGATAACATGGCTAGACTAGATACAATTAAATGAATGTCAAACAATGCCTTGAAACAAGGCCAAACGTCCTTTCCCCACTTACCTATAGTGTACAAGGACTCACGCTCGGTACGGGTGAAATCCGGTGCGAGAAGCGTGAGATTTGGTGAACCTATCATTAGTGAGCGGGGTTAGTGTTTCACCACTTTAGGATTAAGATTAACACGATCCAATGATAAGATCATGTTTAGAATCCTAAAAGAAGATCACACGTCCGTTTTGGGTCCAATCGGACGTAAAAAATCACGTTGGGAGCCTCTGGGGTGGGTCGAACAGCCCACATGTCTGACCCACCAGTCAGACCCACCAATCTGGATCAGCGGGTAGGTCGGCCCACCGGTCTGACCCACCGGTTGGGCCCGAGGGTCCTACCCTCTCAGGCGGGTGCCCACAGGCGGGCCAAATGGCCCACTGGTCTTAGCGGGAAACTGTTGTTTCTTCCCAAACTTCCCCCAACCTTTGGGGATTCAAATGGGGCTTTTCCAAATCCATTCTTCACACATTCAAGGTCTCATAAGATGGTTCTAACCTAGATCTAGGTTAGATTTAAGGAATGGAAAGCCATCTTACCTTCTTTGCTCAAGAACTCCTTCAAAACCCCAAAATCACTTCAAATCAACAATGCTCTTGCAACCGTGGAAACCCTTCTTCAAATCCTTCAAAATCAACACATAAATCATCTATTAAACTTTAGATTCATCATCTCAAGGGGGATTTACAAGATCTCAAGAAACCCTACCCAAATCAAGGGTTTTACCCGGGTATGGTGAAAGTTTAAGGAACCCAGCCTTTGCTCATCTCTAAACGTAGATCTAGTGTTGGAGATCACTCTTCTGGCGTCAGAATGGGAAGATCAAGCCTCGGCGCTGCTGAAATCCATCTCTTCTTCCTCTTCCTTCTCTTCTCCTCTTCTTTCCCTTCTTTTCTCTCTCCTCTTTACTCTTCTCACCAACGTACGAGTGTCATAAATGAGAAAAGAAAAAGGAACATAAATGCTATATATACTTCTTAAAATAACTAAGTATTCACA
Source organism: Macadamia integrifolia (assembly GCF_013358625.1). Lineage (NCBI taxonomy): Eukaryota > Viridiplantae > Streptophyta > Magnoliopsida > Proteales > Proteaceae > Macadamia > Macadamia integrifolia. Next base: position 7,467 of record NW_024869293.1, on the reverse strand, counting down.
TGGGTGGGTCACTCAGGTGGGTGGATGCGCCCACCTGTGTCCACCCACCTGAGAGCCAAAACTTGGCCAACAAGTGGGATTTTGACAGAATTCGGTTCTCGGCACGAATCTCACTTTTGGCATAAGATGTAATATACATATGCGCTTTAAAATACGGCTACATACCTACTTTATCCATATATGGCCTTATGATAGGTGCATGTACATGGCTTGGGTACACCCGTCTCTTCTGGCACTGGCTCGGACTTGTCGGGCCAACCGGTGTTTAAGGTCACCCTTGCCATCATAGTCCATAAGGAACCCGCTTTAACTCTCTCCGGTTCGGGTCCTGCATGGTTAAATCAGGTCAACCGTGTAATCAAACCGGGTTTAAGAAGTAGGTATTACACCTTTGGAGAAGAACTTATTCTTCAAGTATTCAATGCTATAAGGGGACCATAAAAGAAGTTATTCTTTAACTCTTCTTTTTCAATGAGAATGGAGGGGGCCACAAACCCTAACTTTTTCACCTTTCTTCTTCCCTTTTCATTTGTCTTCAATAAACAAGCAAACTTTAACAAAAATAAATAAATAAATAAACAAGCAATAACTTCCAACAACCAAGACTACATCATCAATGAAGCACACATATTTCTCTTGGAGTGAGTTAAGATATTAAATGCAATGTAGATTGATTTCTTCATTGTTTTTCATATTTTTCCTTCACACAAACTTCTGTTTTTCATTTTAGTGAGGTGGAGCTTGAAGAGACGAGCACACTAGATTTTGGAACACCCAAATCGAACATCAGCTGAGCAAGAAATACTCAAAATACTCTTGGCCAACCAAAATAGGTCAAATGGAATATTTTAGGGTGTATGCTCATAAAGCATGGTATCACCAGTGTGGCTTGCCACGTTTTGATCTGAATCTCGATCTGGAGGAGAGAATCATGGTTACACAATTACATGCATGCAAGCTATGACAGTCGCTCGGTTTGGATCCATGTGACACATGACATTGCTATGCTAACGCGTGATAGGCAATGTATGGCCCTCTCATTGGTGGAGGTTATGACACCCAAGAATACGACAAGTACCAGATCCGTCTAGAAGATCGGTGAGGTGTCCCCATCAAGTACCAAGGTGTTTGGAAGATTGATGAGGGTATATAAACTTTATTCCCACATCACTTAGAGGGAGACTTCAATAAATTACATCAGGCCCCTTCTATCATAAATACTCCTTCAAAAAGTTCCTTGGATCATATGGACAAAACCCCTAGAACTTTATATATTTATTGATTAAACCTTGATAAGAGAAAGTGCTTATTGAGAGGAAATCAATGTGATTTTGTGCTCTCAACTTAGAGTAGTACAATCTTCCAGAACAACATGTCTTCAGACTCAACTATGTAAAATGATCAGAATAACCCAGCAGCTTGCACTAGTCATAGCTCTCTTGTTCGAAGTCGAAATGAGACAATTCTAAATGTGATGAAAACCATTGTTTTTATTCTACAACTTTCCTAAAGAATGCTAAAAGTGCTATCTTGAATGACTAAAATGCCTACAAACCTAAATTGGCCAAAATTATCGCAACATGCTTGGAAATACGTAAAAAACATCACTGTCGCACTCATTGTGCCCATTGCAACCTTTGGCACACCTTTAAGCACTGCTAGATCATTAAAGTAACCGTGCACTACTACATCATCACATTTACCCACCTCATCCCTGACACATAGCCAAGCTTGTCAATAAGGACAACCAATATGCAATAGTATCCTCCTAAGGGAACCAAGCTAGGGTAATCTTAAAAATTAGAATTCTTGAACCCAAAATCCGCATTTTGTGATTTAATTTCTGAAATTTGATAGAACTTTAGGATTATAAAATTAAAATCTTAACCGAACGGAGTCAAGTGGATTAATGATTCATGAGTAAAATCACCACATTTTGAAACAATAGACTACTCATATAGATAAAATATTGGTAGAGATGTTAGGGATGGGGTTTTAGATGGTATGCATTACGCTGAAGAGTAATTTTTTCAAAACGAAGGGCAAGAGACTTTTCTTCCCATCACCCTCCTCATTGGTTTACCTCAATGGTTTTGCTTTTTAACGCTTTATGGATCTTGATGTCATCTGACTTCTTTTGCCTCAAATGCTGAGATAATCATTAATTAAGTAATATATATATATATATATATAACTAGCCAAGAATTGCAATAAAACAGTATTGTATATAAGAGGCAATAAAATCATTTTATGTAAAGGAGAGAGAGACACATATAAATGCTAGCGTGGGTGGGGTGTGTGTGTGCACGTGTGTGTCTATATATATATATATATATATATATATGAAAGGAAAAGCATCTCTAAACCTAGCATAGGCTAGGTCAAACACAATTGATCAATTATTTTATTATTTTTCTCCTTAAAAATAAATCGAATAAAATTATGTCTAGGCATAACCTAAACTATAAGTTTAGAGAACCTTTGTATACATGTATACACACTCATGGAAGAAAAATTAAATATGGAGAGCATTCTTACTCAAATGAATAAATAAATAAGGTGAGCACATAACTTTGGTGAGAAAAAATGCTACCTGATCCCGCATGGTTGTTGCACTAGCACCCGGGCCAGCTGGGCTAGCAGAGTGTATATATAGACATCCAATCAGAGGGCAATGACATCTTTCACTGCATCATTTGTCTGAGTGTAAAGGATGCAACAGGATAGTATTCTTTTCACGATAATTTTGATAGATATCAACATTTCTAAAATAATAACTTGGTTGGCGTTGAAAGTTTCTTACATATATATACCGTTGATGTTCAATTCCAAAAGATTTTGATAGTTGAAAATAAAAGATTTAGAGCTTATATTAAATGATAGGAAATAACAAAATGGAATGAGATACTTTCTTTCTTCTCTCTTATCCTAAGTGGGGGTGGGGGTGGGGGTGGGATACTTGCTTTGCTTCGTCTTTAATTTGATTTGAAGTTTAAAGGACACTTTTTGTTTTGTTGTGTTCAACATTTCCAAGGGCAAAAGCGAAACAGAGCTTGATGGGATAGAGTACTGTTACAGTGCAGTAACACTGAATCGCTCATATTGAAGCCTATGGGTGTCAACGATCCTTATTAATTACCTTGTGGGTACTGGGTAGGCCTTTTTCAGACCATTAAAGTAGGCTTTTGCTGGTGTTCGTTTCCTCGAGAGAGCGGATCATCTACTTTTAAATTGGTCTCATGTTAAATAGGTGCAATGTGTCCAACTTCTGTAAAGAGGTAGTTTTATTGTTAATTTATATTTTTAAATATTTTTTTTATTTTCGTTATTTTTGAGGAATTTAAAACTATTTAGATTTTATTAATCATTTTTATCTTCTCTATTTGTGGGAAGTTTCATCTCTCTCTCTCTCTCTCTCTCTGAAAACCATTACAAGCATGGCTATAGCAATCGAACTCATTAATCCATTTGGTTCTAATTTCAATAAGGATCAGTTTTTTTTACCAATTTTCTCTTTAGTTAATGAAAATCAGAGAATACTTCACTATATCCTTTGCTTCAGTGGTGCTATTATTCTCAAAAGTGATTCACAGCATTATTAAAGAGTGATTATGTTGATAAATACTATTTTTTTTAAATCCCTTCTAATATTTTCTTTCTTCTTTTGTATTGGATTTGTTCTGCTACTTCAATTTTAAGTTTCTAGATATGCTTTGCACGTCCATCATATATATATATATATATATATTAGTGGCTAGAAATAAGCTAGATGCATCATATTTCCGATATAAGAATTGACGATGAGTGATCTAATTCCTCTTCAACAAGATTTTGCGTACCTTTAGCTAATTCTTCTCTCAAATTTCTTATGCTTCATTGTAGATGATCTTCATCCATAGAGACAGTGATCAGCACTCAAACACTCAATCCGCTACTCCATTTGAAATTTCTGATTACTAATAGGATTGAAAAACGAAGAAAAATGATACTTCAGTTACTAATAGACTAACAGGTTTGAAATCGAAGAAAAGCGGGGAGAGAGAGAGAGAGAGAGAGAGAGAGGATACTCACTACTCCATTTAAAATTTCTGGAGATAAAATAAGAATAAAAAAAATATAACTAATGAAAATCGATAATAGTTTATCTTAAGAAACTGTTTTTCTAATGTTCAATTCCAATTAAAGTGGGGACAAATGAGGGGCAAATGTCACAAGCCCAGATGGGTTGATGTGTCCGATTACTATAAAATTGCTCGTAATGATTTTTAGCCACACATGATTAACAAAGTGATGATTGGTGACATATATAAAGAGTCTTG
>NW_024869293.1:0-3101 GCF_013358625.1 Macadamia integrifolia | reverse complement strand
TATAACTGTCTTGGGTCTATCATACGAGCTTGTTGTGTACTGAATCTAGTTATATCAGATTCTATATCTATCACCTCTTCTAGTCTTATATCTTCATTATTACTATTACTTCCACTTCCTCTTCCTCTTAATATTCTTCTTATCATACTATCATCGGTTGTATTCTGGGGTCTTGTATTATTTTCTTGTAATGTTTTTCTTCTAATATTTTTTCTGCTGGTATAAAACATCCACTAAAAGACTTTTTTGGGACTTTGGTACTATCTCCTGATGTAGATATCTTTAATCCACTGAGTTTTTGTCCTATATCGTATAATTCTTTAGAAATTTCACTATTTTTATTTATTACTTCTAGTTTTTTTAATATTTTTATTAATCCTATTATAATTAAATTATTTTGGACTATTAATATTTGGTCGTGGGATGCTGTTGGTTTATATTTTGATAATCCTAGATTTTCTATAGATAATCCTAATGAATAATCTTCTAGCAAGCTTCGTAATTCTGTTATCTCTGGTTCTAAACTCATTAATAGTTTTAAATTTCTTATTCTCCTTTGCTCTTTTTGTATAATCTCAATATTTATTTATTATAAAATTTCAATAAATCTTCAAGATTTTTAATTCTACTTTCAAACTTATTAGTTATCTCTAGGAATTTCTATTCTATCCTTTTTGACAATCCTAATATTTCTTGTGTTAAAATCTTATTTGATTCAGGATTTGTTTTATTCTTTTTTAATAGTAGTGTAATACTTTGGTTAATATAGTCTAAATTTTGTTGAGCTTTATATGATGATAGATCTTTTGTATTAGGAGAATTGAGAAAATTTTGGTTTTCTAATTCTTTAATTATCTGTTCTTGGTTCTGATTTAATCTTTCTGTTAATGATATATTTAAGTCTATTAAACTATTTATTATTTCTAATATGTGATATGGATTATTACTATGTAATCTATGTCTGTGTCTTATATCGAATCTGCAATCTAGTTTATATCTATCAGTTGTGATTATTTCTGTTTTTTCTTTAGGTATTTCTAAATTTAAATATTCTAATCTGTCCAGTTTGTTAAGCTTCTTGGTAAAGCTAATAACGGATAATAGTTTCTATGTAATCCTTTCCACTGATTATATCTTAAAATTTGTCTTCTGTATTTATTAAGTATTTCTTCTGGAGTTAATCTAGCTTTTTGTAAAATAATTTGTTTTACTTCTTCTGGTAAATTCCTTAATTCTTCTGAAGATTCTATTATTGAAGTACAATAATCTTTATATTCTGCAGAAACTATAACAGATAAAGAGTTTAAATCTAAGTATTCTAATCTAAAATAATCGTAATGATAAATTCTATTATATTCACTAGTGAGATATTCTATAAAGCTAAAATAATGCAAATAAACTGAGAACATAAACTTTTTATAAATTAAACAGAATTATAAATAAACACAGCTCTGATACCAAAGAGAATTACAGCCGGGACTGCCGATTTAGTTGGAAGACGTAAAAGGAAAATTATAGAAAGAAATCAAGAATTACAGAAAGAAATCGAGAGTTGAGCACAGGGAAAGGAAAATCAAAAGAGTATAGGGTTTTGTATAGCGTTTCGAAAAAGAGCTTATAAAAAAACAAAAAAAAGACTCTTTTTTTTTTTAGACCTTAATTCAAGCTTGCATAGAACGTCATGCCTATACAACTCACATCCTCACACTGGGATTCAAACGGTGATACAAGCACAGTAATTTAGGCCCAGTTCTTTTGGAATGCTAACTCAAACAGTCTTTTTACTTTAGGGGAATACTTAGCCAGGGACTACAAATCTTCTAGTTCATGTAGGACGCCCTGCCAACATGATTCATACCCTCACATAGGAGTTCTACTCACTGGGACTTAAACGGCCTCCTTGGCTCAACGTCGAGAGCGTAAGGTCCTATTCTTTTGGAATATTACTAGAAGAGATTGCTATATAGTCATAAGGCTACTTAGTCTGAATGATAGCAGATACCGATCTAGATCTAGAGCTTTAGACTATTCTCTGGTTATATATCAGTCCACTACTCCTGATATAATACAGAGTTCAAGTGTCTTAATCACTCCCTAAGAAAGATCTTCGACCTTAATCTACTTTCAATCATTTCGGAAAAGTAATATTAGAATTTACAATTCTAAATTGTAAAATTATATATACATAATGCTCTTTTCTTAACCACACATATACCCTTAACTCTTTTGATGAGATGAACTACTCACTCATGGTTAATTATGAACAGAACAATAATAAAGTTGCTTGACTAGATCTATTTCACAGAATCAAGAGGCACGACTGTAGGCTTTGATCTGAGAATAGAACGAGAAGCTGCTATAAAACGAACTACAAACTATATATAATCAAGAATAAAAGAAAACTTACAGGAATGATGTAGATAGAAAATCACTTCGTTAAATTGCTTCTGGAAAATATTTTATCAGAACTCTTTACAAGGATTCTAAGAAAACAAAAGACTTCCGGGGGGACTCCTTCCCGGGACTTACTCTATTTATAGGAAAATATATACATGAAAAAAAACTTTATTTCAGATCCGAGAATCTGAATTACATTGGGGACAACTGTCATTTTATTAGTAAATGTTTTCTCCATTATCTGTGCTTCATTGTCGGTGGAATCTACTTTTTTCTTTTTTTGAAACTTCATACTCCACTATCTTCTTTTTGAAATTCTACTGTCTGCTTTTTGAAACTTCGGCGAAACTTCTTTCCATTGCTTTTTGAAAATTGGTCTCCACTGTCGGTGAGAATCTGCTTTTTGAAAATTTTCTTCTGATTATCTCTTCTGATAGTAACACGTCTGTTGGTGACACGTCTAAAGTATCTTCTTTTCTCTTTCTCAAATCCGTATTCTTCAATTATCTTCTGGCAAGTCTTCCTTGGATGCGCTGGAAGCTTCCGAATAAAGACTTTTTGCAAATATCTGCTCCATTCTTGCTTTTGTAGATTCTGTTTTCTCTTTCATCCTTTCCAAAAAAGCTTTTTCATATTCTTCCTTTTGCTTTAATGTTTCTTCCATCTTCTGAATTCGGTCGAGAAGATTTTCATATGCTGGAGGT
>NW_024869292.1:22526-26863 GCF_013358625.1 Macadamia integrifolia | reverse complement strand
AGTACTAACATTATGAATTTACATCCGTTTCTCAGTGATTCTCAACTACTTGAGTTTGACAGCAATACAACTATTTTATCCTGAAAATTTTTTGTAGTCCACTTAACACATGGTCCATTCAAAAATTGATCAAAACAAACAATTTGTTATTTGATCAAAAGTGAAGGTTTTGAATAATAGAAACTCTCAAGAGATTGATTAGATCGCAATGACTTGCATACTTCACTTTTCTACTTTTAGAAGGGTGAAAAAACTTTTGGCCATTATATGTCAATACTTTCTCAAGATATTAACTGCTGAATATGTGACTATCACAATATGCAACCAATAACAATGAACTCTTAGGGATTTCATTATCATTACTGGAGTAAATGTTTTAACACCCCTAATATAGGGTATAACCTTTGTCATCAGTTACACTTTATATTTTTCTTTTCTTTCAACCTTGTCTTTTATCATTTTACAAATCTACTTACATCTAATGAGCTTATGCCTTATACTGGATCAATAAAAAAACTAGACTTGGTAAGAATGAGACGATTCTAAAGCTTAATTTTCTATTACTTTCTGTGTCTACATCCTATACTACTTTAACAAAAGTTTGTTTGATTTTGAAGAGCCATACTTATTTGTAGAATTTTTTTACATAGTCATTTTCCTTTATAAGGAAGGTATAGTATGTAAGAAGTTTAATCATTCTCCTATGACATTGAGACATTTAAGGATATTACACAAAAACATGAGAGTTACAAATATCGATTTAGTTAGTATACATAGAACTATTCTATGTCCAAAAAAATATATCACAATGTAATATAATTCTCTTAAGAAAAGTCAACCAAATAGGATTATGAAACCCTATGTTATTTATTATTGTATTCCATCTCATCTGTCAACCACCTTTGCATTTAAGATTTACGATCCCTGTACCTTAAGAAATTATAGAATAGGCTTTGCACATTCTATTATTTAAAAGGCTCATAAGGTACAAATTTAGATGGATACTTGTTCGAAATGAATACTGCTATTTTAAAAGTATAATGCCGCTAAAACAGTTATCAAACCTTGTCGTACAATGTTTAATTCAATAATTTTACCACATCACACAATATGATGTCTCCGGCTATTTCAATAAGAAATCTTACACTATTTAGGTAATCTAATGAATATTCGATAAATATCCTCACTTAATCTAATCAAGAGTTAACACTCATACTCTTGTCGGGTTAGAGTATTTATTGGATCACCTACATTAGTATGGATAAACTACAAAACATCAATAGCTCTACAACCTCTTGGTAAAAGACTTCTCGATCATATTTCATCGTAAATAAAAACTTTATAAGTTAATATAAGATTTCCCTTTAGACAATCTGGAGGTTTATATCTTTCCAACTTACAAGTTCTATCGACTCTATACAACCTTACGATAAATACCAAAAGTGTGTGATGTCAACTAGAGCACACAAATAAAATGTAATATCCATATTTCTCAAAAATAGGTAATAAATACAAATACAAATTACATCAAAGAGAGCCTAAATGAACTAATCGTAGTTATAAGTCAATTACCTAGAAGTACAACATGATAAATAAATCAATATATCACACAAGAATAATTAAAGTAGGTAATACTCACATTGATGCATTAAAAGAATATCCCACCTTTACGTCACACATGATCCACAACCATGATTTTGAGTCACTCGCCAGTCAATTACCAACGACCACCCAAAAATGGGTCAGAAACCTTAACAAAGTCTAAACCCAAGCCTCAATGGGGTCAACCCTTCAAAACAATTTTAAACAAGCAAACAGAGCTCATCTGGTCTTGCCAGATCCTCAGCTAGCATGCCAGCTTCCCAAGCCGGTAGCCAAACGAATCGCTGGCTCCCCCGTCGATAGCCTCTGCTTATAAAACCCTGTGCACCATCTATTTCCAGAGGCAACAGGTGCACATGCCGCACCGATAAAATTAAGTGGCATGCCGGTTAAGCCCAGAATTGGCTCCTCAAGCTCGAAATTGGGGATTTTGGTCACAAACTTCGAACCTGAGAAAATGTATGTTCTCGTATCTTAGGAAATGACATTTATATACCATATAACTATAAATCAACCATTACTGGATTGATTGCTGTCAAGATTGTTATTCTTGTCTTTCTTGCATCAAAGTTGAGGTAAGTGGGATATCTCATGATACCTTGTATTATGTGTATGACATGATCTTTTGTCTATATATGAATCTAATTAGTACATGTGGGAGAGAAGTAAAGTAGCACATATTTGAATATTGAATTATTTACAATCATCATAATATTGACAAATACACAATGTAGTTAGTGTGCAATGCTTATGGTGATGAAGATACAAGAGGTGCCATGTTTGCTTTTGTAAGATAAATGCATAAGTTTGTGTGTGGCATGATGTACAGGTGACGTGGTCGCCGGGGAATGATGATAGGTCATTAGAATATAAATGAAATGCTTGTATGTTCAGATTGGTGAAATGATCACCAAAATGTGAATTATATTTATCATTGTTCCTCTCTTAGTAAGGGGGAAAGGAGTGAGAGGATCAGCATGGTTAATGAAAATGTGAAAGTATAATCTTATTAAATAAATGTATAAATGGTACCCATTGACCATTACCCCTTTCTAATAGGGGATTAAGTACTAGAAGGGATGTTCATTCTGTACTAATTCCATTGATTAGGAGTAGTGCCTTATGCTATGGTGTCTAAGATATCACGATGCATGTCCTTGGGATTCCTTCTTTGGTCAGGGGCGGATAGAGTATAATTTGATGTTTGGATACCCAGGTTTTGCCTTTCAGGATGCCTTTGTGTACCAATCAAGATGCCTTGGAAGTGTAACCCATTTTTTGGGATGATTTTGTGGTTGCCTCGCGATTTTGGGATATGCGAATTGCCCAGTATGCTAGCTGGAGGGCCTAGTGAGGACCAAGGCAAGAAAAGTGGTGTGTGATAAATTGGTGGTTGAGAATAACGGCGCATCTTTGCCTTCACACATTGACAAATCAATAAAGACCTAGATCGAAACTATATCAATTAATGACAAAAGTATGCATGGGTTCATTATGATGTGCCTATATGATATCGTACTCCATAATTTCAAAATATTATGCATACATACTTATACTTTATAAATTTATTGAAGGCCGTGATAGGGTCATCCATATTAATATGTCCTATGCATATATCATAAAATGTTTTACCCACTGAGTTGGTAAGCTCACCCCTTTTTTACAACTGTTTTCTTATAGATCATGAAATATTTTAACATGTCACATGCATCTATAATGAAATGTTTTACCCACTAAGCTGGTTAGCTCAGCCCTCTTTTACAATTGCTTTCTTACAAATCATGCATAAGGCCGTAGGAATGAGAAGGAACCAGCTAATAGTTGATCGCTTGGATTGAAGATCTTTATGATAGCTCCTTGTTAAAGGATGACCTCTTGATGTAATTATAGAACTCAAATGTGTAGTTAACTATGTTGCGACTAGAGCTGATATTAAAGACCATGATAATGTAATTATTTTGTAAATGAATGTTTTCAGTTTGGTATAATGCATGGTTGATGTAACACGTTTATTTTATCATTTGATCTCCGCCTGTGAGGGTCTCTTGTCCAAGGTTTTGGGTCTTGACAACATGCGTCATGCACCCAACACCATATTCAAGCGACCTAACAAATTTCATAAGTGATTGCAACTTTGCTACCCATAGACTAAGAAAGGCATAATCTCAGGGAGCCATTTGAGTGTTTATATCGTTACTGTAATGTTTTCATCATATATGGGCTAACATTCAATCCTTGTATGAGTAAGCATTAGTTGAAGGGTGTTGACTAATAGGCTTGATTGGATAGTAGGTAATGAGTTTTTCAGTTAACCTCTTAAAGTGTAAAGTATTAGTTTATGCATAGACTTGTTAGTAATTGAGCCTTATTATGGGAGAGGCTCAATTTTCTCTATTATAGGATTAACCTCTACTCACAACTTATAAATCGATAGGAATGCCCATTAGCCGCTAACCCTAACCGCTTAAAAAAAAAAAAAAAGCAAGAACATTGGCTAAGATATGAATATAAGAGGATCGTCTTCTTCAAACAATATGGATACAGGCACTAGTTTATTGCCGAATCTCTTCTATTATATTTCAATTTATTTTCAATGATTGAGCATGGCGATTGAGTAGTTCAATTCTATTAGTTGCATCTAAGAAATAAAGTAAATGAATATTGAGACTACAAAAGTTTTATAGCGTCAAGAACTTTCTCGTCAAGTTCTCCTAAAAAAAAAAAAAAAAAAAAAT
>NW_024869292.1:0-22506 GCF_013358625.1 Macadamia integrifolia | reverse complement strand
AAAAAAATTTTTTTTTCTAGTCAAGGTTGATTTGCAAGCCATCCTACATTATCTATGTACGAAATATCTTTAAATTTACCAACTTCTGGTTTCATCAGTCTGTTTAACTATTTCACATGCTTGGATTAGTTTGACCCTTGTCCATAGCAATTAACCTCCACGTAATGAAAATTATTCTTGAAATTTTGCAATACTAAAGAACAATGAGTACATCTTTCGAAGAGTATGAGATATAAGAAAAATTGATAAGCTATAATATTAAAATTTTCTAACTGAACTTAAATTGGTTAATCTGGTCATAAGTTCAAGTTTTAAATATCGGCATTCTTTTCATGCAATATATGCTAATATTTTATTTTGTTCCTTGCAAAGTAACCAATAGATGTCATGAACCATATAAATTCTTATGTTTCAAATCTTTAATACTTTTTTCAAAACTGTTTGTTAGGGTTGTAATCCACCAAACTTTTTCCAAATGCTACAAAGGAATAGAATTTATCATCCACAATGATTAAAACATAAAAAATGGCATAGAATTTGTTCGATTAATTATTTGATTCGGCTTGCAATAACAATCTCATCTTTGGATCCAATATCGAACCAAGAAAATATTCCATAATATTAAATCAAAATCGAAAAAATTTATTTCGGTTCAAATTGATTCAATCTTCAACATCCTTTTCAATTTTGGTTTTCTATTTTAGTATTAATTTGACACCCCCTAAATGTTAGCCTAGGCCCAACATTATTAGTCTCAGTCCATCGCAGTGTGGCTTGATCTTGATTGAACTTGGTTGGGCCGAGATTGGCCAGGCTGGGCCGAGATTGGCCAGGCTTGGCCTGATTGACCTTGGAAACCTTATGTATGATATATAATTATGGGAGGAAGCATACAACCCTACTGGCGCAAGATATGCCCAGACACAATAGGTACCAAAAAAAAAAAATGTTGTCCCCGCCCTATAGGGTGTTAAAGATGCTCCCACGCGCTGGCTTATTCCTATGCTAGCATGGTAGCGTTCTCTTTGCCCTAAAATTAAATATAATAATTATTATAATGAAAAATGTTATTATTATCAAAACTGGTGAAAAAAAAGTAGTACTTTTTTTTTTTGGACAGCCCTATTCTTCTTTCTATGAGGGAAAGATCAATTTGTTTTAATAAATTTATTTATATTTACAACTATAGCGTCAAACTGGGTCAGGCTAAGACTGGGGCTTTGGCCTAGACCCACTCTGACCTAACCCTGAATTTAGAAATCTCAACCCTGGCCTAACTCACAAATGAAATCCCAATAGGCCTGTCGGGGTTGAGGATGGGCTTGGGTGAGCTCAGGCTCACCAGACCAAACTTGCACCTTAATTTGCGTTTAACACAATTTGCTTGGTGTCCAACATGGTTGGATCTCACAAGTGAAGTTTTAGCCCTAGGAAATCACAATAAAAAAAATGTCACACCCTGCCCCAAATATGGCCAAGGTATGAGGCACTGGATTCTCAACCCAGTCAGCCTGACAATACCTAGGATCACAGATGCAATACTGTAACCAAAACCCATCTCACAAGCCAACTAATAAATCAGAGTACGCATATAAGATCCATAAAACATAATAAGTGTGGTGACCAGACTACTTTGATATCAAATAATTTAATTATAGACCCATAAATCTATTCACAAGTAATGTAAATATTTACAACCTTGCAACAAATTTTGCAATAATACATCCTGTACACATTGCTTTAATCATCTATTCCAACAAGTGTCCATCAATTATGCTTGTATATCCAAACAATCTTTGCCGTGCCAAAGCTCTAGTTCCAATCTCTAAAAAGGAGATATCAAAGGGGGTGAGCTACACAGCTTAGTGAGGGGTGAGCTACACAACTCAGTGAGGGGTGAGCTACATAACTCAGTGAGGGGTGAGCATACAAGCACACACATACAAATCATGAATGCCATCACAAGCTCACAATATCATACCATATGTTCCATATGCAAGATCCACATGATTCATTTATTAGTCTATTTTCTATTCTAATTACTAAGTCTCAATATCTATGGGTATAAGTGCTATAAGCAACGTAGGTGGCATTCCTTACCCGATATATTGGGCCTCAAGAATAGAAGCTCGTTGCAAGTAGGAGTTAGCTAGTCCCGGTCAGATCCTCGGTCCCTCAGCTAACTCCTAAATAGTAACCCTTGACACATGATTCTGGTCAGAGCCTCGGTCCCCATGGTCCGATAGCCATACGTACTGTACGTCATACCATGCTGTGCCCTCTTAGGATACAGTACGTCGTATCCAGGCGTAGTAGTCCTCCGTGACCTACCATCGATGTTGGATTAGTATCATGCCATGCCCTGACCATACCATACCCTGCCTCTATATGACACAGGCATGCCGACACTAGATACCTTACTCTACCTAGTCAACCTGCTTACCCTAGAATCCAACTCTAGGAGATTCCACAACACCACATCCAAATTATATAAATAATCGGAATCAGAAGAATTTGCAGCGGATAATATAAAATCAAGTAAGGTTACTACTCACCCAGTGCATCTACATGGTACCTGATAATATATGTACAAAACTTTCAGAATTTACTTACAGTAATCCATTATATTACAATAATCCAAGTATCAAAATATATATACACAAAAAGAATTCTTCCACCTGTCAAACCATCAAAAACTGGTCTCCACATCCATCCTCAGATATACATAAAAAAATGATCATAATATCATATCTTAAGAAAACTGTCGACCATAAACACAATCATCGCACTCGCAATTAAGTCCATGACTGAAATCATCAAAATCCGAAGTACATGCCAACTGATCCATAACCATAGCATCTGCTCAATACTAGTAGCCTGTAGGCGACTGCTCTCCTCATCTATAGATCAAAGGAAAAAGGGGGGTGAGCATTGATAGAACTCAGTGAGGGGTGGTGTAGATAAAACACACGTATCCATATGCAATGCATGCTCCACCTATAGAGATGATACTCATGAATCCATTTATTCAACTATACAATTTTTCCTAGTCCTTTACTAAGTCTCATCACCTATGGGCATAGTGCTACGAACAGTAGGCGGCATTCCTTACTTTGTACATTGGGCCCTTAGGAATACAAGCTCGTTGCAGGCAGGAGCTAGTGGGTCTCGGTCAGAGCCTCAGTCCCCCAGCTAACCCCCCTAGATGGTAATCCCGTATAATAATATCCACCAGGCATACAGTACATCGTATCCTGTCTCACATCCATCTCTGGTATAGTACGTCGTACTACTCACAGTACACTACTGATCAGGCAGCCACATATGTCAGGATTAGTCCATACCAAACCCCCTACGGACAAGGGGTGTAACACTTAGGGTTATGATACCTAGCCCAGCATACTACATGATGCACAACCAATCAACCAAATCACATATGCAAATATGGGCATCTGCTCGTGACCCATCTTACCTTTCTTACCTTTCATGTTTTTCATGCCTTTCATTCCAACATAATAGAACCATAACAAAATAAATGAAGATAAATGCATATACACATATACAAACAATTAAATGCATGAGCAACAAATAATAAACACACCAAAAGAAGTAAGATAGAGGGGCACCCACTCACCTAGGCAATCTGAATTAGTTTTCACGTTTCTAGGTGCTGAACTGGTTCCTTCACAGTTAAATGGAATTCTTAAAATCAAAATTATACATACATTTATAAATTTAAATTCTAGAGCCCAAGCACACACACCCTACTATAGTCTTTTATTCTCCTATAAGCCCTGCAGGTCCCCTCTCAGACCCACACATTACTGTCAAAATCTGAGAGTAAAATGGTCTTTGGAAGCCTGATCGGCTTGAGACCCTAGCCGGATCAGTCGATCGGATGTCTCCCATCGATCATTCCTTTTTTGTAGAATTTCAATTCTGTGAACTCTCCCTGAAGATTTCTCATTTATTCTGGACATTGTTGTTTTGTTCCTATACTGAATTTCCATAACAATAATACACTACTTAATTTCCATCACTTTATTAATCAAATCATTAACCTGTTTAATAAATTCTGATTAATTACCCAATTCAAAAGGAATTTCCATAATTATACCTCATATTGTTACACCCGTGCCTTGACCTGGTCTAATTTGAACTGTTGTGATAGGTCTCGGACGGGGGGTGGGAAGTATCACCAGGTTTTGGCTCGCAGTTGCCCATTGCAGAAGGGGTAGAGATGACCCCATATGTTCGTGTATTGCTTGCCAGTCCAACTGGAGGGGATTCATACCTTTTGATCCCAGACAGTAAGTGACCCGACACTCCACACCTGAATCCTGGCATGCTCTAAAATTTGTCGAAAGACCTTTAACACATCCTAGGGCAACCACCTGTGTGAGGCCAACTGGTGGACAACAAGCAGTCAAGACAGTAACCACTGGAAACAGCCTGGGCTTGTTTTTACTGGCCACTTGGGCTGCTGGTTAGGTTCCGATGCTCGTTGGTCCCACCACCTACATTGTAGACAACCCTAGATGATCCCAAATCCTCCTCCCACACCTTTCTCATGACATGAGCACCTTATGGACCAAAGTAGTTGAGTCCACGTGCCCCAAAAGTCGGATCAACCCATTCAAACCGGACTAGGACCAACCAAACAAACCTTAAGGCCTAACTTACTATATAATGGTTTCCCACTTGTGCAAAATTGTGGGAGAGGAATAGGAGAGGAGAGGAAGGAAGAAGGAGAAGAGAAAGAAGGAGGAGGGAAGCTCACCTTGGTGCCAGTTGCTCACCTAGTTACCGGAATCCCTACCGGAGGTAAGTGCTACCTCTTCTACCATTCTCTCTCTTCATTTTAAGCTAGGGAAAGCCAGGTATAGGAGTAATCTTGGCACATAAACCATATTGAGCTTGAGGATTTTGTATTTCACCTCCCCAATGTTGTTGCTGAGCTCAAGCCCAGTCCGGTGAGCTCCGGCAATAAGATTGACCAAATGACCACCTAGGGTTCCGATCATTCGATCGATGTATCTCCCAAACAGCTCAATGGAATTGGGATTTTAAGGGCTTAGAATGATGCTAGAAACTGAAATAACCTAGAGGGGGGGGTGAATAGGTTATACTAGTGGAATTTAACTCTTTTCGATGTATAGGTCACAAGTGTGACTGCAAGTTAAAAACAATGCGGAATAAATAAAATAAGAACAACCACAACACAAGATTTATAGTGGTTCGACTCAATCTGAGTCTAGTCCACTCTTTACAAGAATCCTCTTGTAAGGTATTCCATTAGTTCTCCCTTTCAGTATGATAGGTAGGGAAGAAAACCTTTACAATCTTTTTCACGGATAAGAGTATCCTTACAAATCTCCTTTACAGGTAGAGAGGCACCTTTACAATCTCCTTTGCAGGTAGAGAGACACCTTACAATCTCCTTTAAGGTAGAGAGGCACCTTACACTCTTTTAAGGATAAGAGGATCCTTATAATCTCTTAAGGATGAGAGAGTCCTTACACAAGCCTAAGTACAATCTAGACTTAATGTAAAATAGAAAATGTAGAAGTGGAATAAAAGAGAATTACCTCCGGTGTGGTGCAAATGAAATATGCAATGATGATAGAATGAATGCACCTTTTGAAGTCTTCTTTATGCTTGGAATGTAAATGCCAAGATGTAGATGAAGACTTGTAGATGGTTTTGAGTTCCTCTTGAATGTAAAATGAAGAACTTGAACTCAAGAGATGGTGTAGACCAATTCTCACTTCTAATGCTCAAATAATGCTTCTCTAAAGTTGGGATTTATTGTTTTTTAATGAGTAGTATTAGAGGTATTTATAGGTGAGCTTAGTAAAGCATTTTAGATAGGAAATCAGGCTCTAACGGTCGTATTCTGGGACCACCGATTGACCGCCATTGGTAGCCGATCGACCGCCAAGAGCCGTTGAGGCAAAATATAGCCGTTGGGGCACTTCCAGGCAGTCACCGGTCGACCGGGACTTTTTATCCGTCGACCGCATATGGTCTCAGACAGTTCCGGTCGACCGGGGCTTTCAGCCGGTCGACCTCCAACGTGACAGACTGTTTGACAGAATGCTGTCATACTGACCAGTCGTCAGTGTTTTGACCATAACTTTTCGATCCGACCTTGGATTGACTTGAGATCAGTTGCGTTGGAATCAAAACTCAATTTACTAAAACATTTATGAAGGTTTCATCTCCTGATACTGACTTTAAGAGTACCTAAAATACACTTGAGTTAGGTTAATGTGGTTTTCACAGAATTTCACTAGAACACATTTTTCCTAATATGTTCCTCACCACTTAGAGACCTTTCATACTTGGTCAAGGTATGCTCTATGGTCATTCTAGTATGATGCAATGCACATGCATGTGGTGAGTGCATATATATATATATATGTGGAAGTTACAAATTATATTAAAAATGACCAATCTATCCTAGTGGTCTTCTTCTTCACTTGAACCTTCCACTCTTTGGCACTTTATCTTCTTTTCTTCTTGTTTGCACTTCTATGTCTTTAAGCTTCATGTCTTGACATCTTGAAGCTTAAATTCTTATGATATCTTCTTCAAGCATTGATGCCAACTTGTTGATACTCTTCATTTGATGACTTCAATCTTCATTTCTTCGTTTCATTCACCAAATTCGATCTTTGATATGAAGTCTCTACAAAACAATACTTAAAGGAAAATTGTGACATATCTTCATATGTTTGTTATCATCAAAACCAACTATAGGAGTGTGGGCATATCCCTAACAGAAACATCCCCCATAAACTCCATGAAACAAATCTCGATGATCGGGCTAGAGTTGGAAAGCCCCAAAACTCACGGGCAATTTCTGTACTGCCACTGGAAACATCCTAGGCTTGTTTCTGCTGGCTATTTCCAGTGAACATTTTCATCTTAGGAGGCCTCTATTATGTCCACCAGAAACATGTCTGATATTTTTGGTGGACAGTGCCTGTTTTCGGTGAGTGTTTCCGGTGACAATACTATCATTGTGGGACTTTGTCTGTACCCTTTGGGGGTGATCCCTGTGGGCCCCTCCCGAAGTTCTTGACACATATTGACATTTGATTACCTTTGTGCTTAGGAAAGTGATACACACGTACCCCGAGGCTAGAATTAAATTGAACACTCGATGGTCGTACTTGGAACTCGATCCGCTTGAACTTAAACAAGGTGAGGGATGGTTGAATTTTATTTTTGGGAATGTTTAATCATTTTAGAATTGCTAAAATGTATAGATTCTCACATGATTATTTAAATCACTTAAATGATGATGATGATGTTCTATTACATGTTACATTTTGATGGAAATGATATAAGATATAAATTAATATGCGTGCCGGGATCCGATTTGGCCCAGGTGGTACCGGTACCAGTACCATGATCGTTGTGTGATTATTATATATTAGAGATGGAATCTGGTGTAGCCGAGGTGGTATCGGTATTGTGATTGCCGTATGTTTGTTGCATCCATGCATTGGTTATGTGCATTAGAGTTAGTTGTAGTCACGGATTACACTTTATAGCCTATGTGTTACTGGTATCGTGTACTCTAAGACTATATTTGGTAATAGATACACTTCGTGGCTGATGGGGATACTAGTGTTGCGTAGTCCATACTCAATTGTTTTGCATGCTAGATAGGTATATATTTATGGGTTACACCTTATGGCTAATGTGCTCCCGGTATCGTGTACCCCGAAACTGTACTTGGAGATGGACCGGCTTCGTGGCCGATGGACATACCGGTGTCGCATAGGCCATACTGACTATATCATTATGAAGGCATGTGGGATATTATGGTTAGGTAACATTCCCTATGCTATGTCCCCTTACCAACAGGGGTAATGTGTTGGATAACCCAATTGTGGTATGTTCGATAAACCTTCCTAGAATGCCACACCCACAGTATGATGTGATTTTTGCCAGAGGTGGGAACTTACCCGGTGTGGTTGATGGATATACCGGTGTCGTGACTACTAGGAGGGTGTTATCAGGGATTTTCTGGATGACTGATGGATGCATACTGGGATCGACAGGTTCCTAATCACAATTAGGGCTTGTATCGCTGCGTAGTCGATGGGGGTTCTGAGATGAGAGATATAACCTAATGTGCCATAGTAGCATTTACCAGACTTAGTTGTAATGCTAGGTGGACAATAAAATAAATGAATTGCATCACGAGCATCATGGACTATGCATTTAATTCCTGTAATCATGCATCATAAATTATTAATGCGACTGCTTTTATTTGGTTGTGCATGAACCCCACCCTTTACTGAGCGAGTTGGAAAGCTCACCCCACATATATGCCCCTTTTAGATGATGATGCAAGTACAATCGTGCCTATGGTTTGTGACTCTCTTTCCTCTGAACCCGAGTACGGAGTGAGCGACTGGTGGATGCCAAAAGTAGGGGAGCATGACCAGGATTGTGCCTGTGATATTTTTGCATACTCGGCACCATGAGGTGTTTGGTGTATTTCGTTATTCTGATATAGATTTGTGGATGGTATACTTTGAACTTAATGTTTATAAGTCTTGGATATTTGTAAACTGATGGTTATGGATATTTATAGTATCACTAGATGTTCCCCATTCTACTTATGATTCCGTAGCTATTATTTGGTTGTGTTGTGAGATTGTGAATTTTTAAGGTACTGCTTTCAGAGATCCTGGTAGGTTCACAAGATAAGTAAGCATCTTACTCACACCATCGGTATTCCTACACGGTAAGTTGGGTCTATTGGAAGTGGGGTGTGACAGCTTGGTATCAGAGCATGATCATAATCTCAACCGAATTATGATTTGGGGATTAGGATTGAAAATAAAAACTTCAATGACAATAATTAATGGAAGTTTCAAAATTAGGAGACAAGCATAGGTGTCAAAGCCATTTTATTATATAAAGAACTTGAATACATAAGCTTAAACTATTTTCATAAAATGAAATGACAAAAAGCAGGGAAATCCTAACTAGCTTAAACATCTAAGAATTCATGAATTGATAGAAATAAAGACAAGGAATTAAATTGCAACATAACACCTAAAAAACATTAGACTCGAAACAAAAGCCAGCTGTGTCGGAAAGCATAAACTGAGAAATCCTAAAACTACAGTGGCAACATAAGCCACTACTCCTGCTAATCCTGCTGCTGCTAATGCTACCCTTGGCCTTGAGCCGGGTTCTTGGGCTAATTCTATGCTCCTAGAGTTGGAACCAAAATGGCAAGGTGGAAGACCATTACTTACATCTGTGCCTCAAGGGAGGCCACCCTATTATCCATGAGACAGTAGCTCCTGTCCATGCTCTCAAGCCGGTTGTCCATTCTTCTCAGCAGGTTTGTGGTTGTGTCCAAGCGGGCCATTATATCATTAAGACCATAAAGCCTCACACCTCTAGTGCTACGAGAAGAGGAGGCAATAGTGGAACCCATAGAAGAGGAGGCAACAGTTGAATACCACCAGCTCCACTAGCATCAGCACCAACACCAGTCCCATTAGCATCTCCACCATCTCCCTCAGCACCTCTACCAACACCTCCAGCACCATCTCCTAGGTGACCCTCCAGCTTCATTGGCTGTTCTTCCTCAGCCTCATCAGGTGAGACCTCACTCATGTCTAGAGTCATCTTCTTCAGGGAGTCCTTGTTGAAGTCTATTACATCATCTCCCAAGAACCCCTCACCTTCCAAGTCCACCCCAAAGCAGAGGAACACATCAATCAGAACCCTTCCATAGTATAAGTCTTGGCTTTGCGTGTCCCTCCCTCAGACCTCATCACCATGGTTCACATCAGTAGGTAGGGAAGGCGAACTGGCACTCTCGTGTACACACAATACATCACATAGGCATGCAGCACAGGCACCTCATCATAATGGCCACAAGTAAGAAGGACATTCAGCTGAACTACCCTATAGACGAACTTCTAGGTGGCTCGGTAATTGACAAGACACTCCCACCCAAAAGCAGCCTTGGTGAGCATGTTGGTCATCTCTTATAGTACCTCAAGATTCTGAAACTCATAGGTGGAGTCCTAAGAGGGTAGTAGACCAGCTCTCTTGCGTTAGAGATCGTCAGAATGTTCGCCAGCTACCTCATATCGAAGGAGATTTTGACCCCCTTCACATAGGAAGTGATCATCATATCTTCTGTGCCACGGTTCATGCACTGGAGGTTAGAGTAGAATAACCTCACTAGCCGTGGGTAGTACCTCGTGTTGGGCTTTAGAATATGATACCACCAAATGGCCTCGAAGTGATGGCGAAGGCAGAACTACTGTAAATCCCTAGCCCACACATACTTTCCTAGATCCACATTCCGATATTCAAAGTTTTCTCAATAGTCCTATTCAACCACAGAGTGAAACAGTTGTTGTTCGTACTGTTCCTCTTCGGGAATGACCGGTTGTGCAACACCACGGTGGGGACGAACACAATGACCAGACGTGATTTTGATAAGATTCCTAAGGTTTTAGGGAAGAAAACCTAAGTTAGAAAGGTGAAACAAATCTCACAAAGAAGAATGCAAATACCTTGGTCAGAGAAGAAGGAGAACTCACCTTGGATGCGTAGGCAGCACTAATCAATCGCGAAATCACAAGAGAAAGGTGGGGAATGGGTTGGAGAACCTTCATTGGCCATTTCCTCTCCTCCTCCGCAAGTTAGAATAGGGTTTTGTGAAATAAACCCCAAACCCAAGCCTATATATAACGGTTTTTGGTCCACTGGAAACACTGGGGCTATTTCTGTTGAGTGTTTTCGGTGTGCAATTTTTCTCTCTGTTTTGGTCACCAAAAATATAACTGATATTTTCAGTGAACCAAACCATATTTCCAGTGAAAAACCTCCCTGTTTTTGATGAACATTTTTGGGAATAAAATTTTATTTTATTTTATATTATTATATTTGCTTCCTTAATTAGGGATTTCCTCCCTAATATGCATGAGATCCGATTCCAATACTTGGTGGACCCCACTTATGCATGCTTTAACCTTAAATTGCTTTTTGCGTACCCATATGGGCCCCACTATGTATGCATGTGTTCCTATAACATGCGAACTTGTACATGTATGTGAAGTAATCGGATTCCACCATAGGAATCATATCTGTTGGAACACCCGGTCTTGATCTCCACGTGCATCACCACCCGCTTCCCCTACACGAAACCGGGGTAAACCCTGAAATGCACCCCTGGCTTCATCGGTGCTCGGTGCTCATGATTTTGCCTCCATCATGAATAATATGATGAGGGAGGTTAAAGAGAGATAGATTCAATTCATGGCCGGGATCGATAATCGGATCCAAATGGCAATGGAAGCCCATAATGCACTACCCACACCCCCTACTCCATCGACACCTGTCTCGATGCATGTTGGCTCGGCCACTCTCCAAACTTCTGGTGGGGCACAAGGGCAAGTGCATGGGCAAGGATAGTAACATGTGTATGGGCATGTACAAGATTCGGCACCAGAACAAGCCTAGGTACATGTAGAGGGTTGGACGGATCTGACCAAGATGATGGAGAAGTTTCAGAGGCTTAGGCCCCATTTGCTTCTCAATGGTGGGCTAGGATCTTCTATTTCCATCAAGGTGGATTGGTGGCATGGAGAAAGTGTTTAGGCTAATAGGCTGCACCGAGGAGCAGAAAATCTTATGTGCTAGCTACTAACTACAAAATGAGGCTGATGATTGGTGGAGTGCTACTGAGCCCATTCTAAGGTGAGTAACCCAAACCCCACTTGAGAGGACTTTAAAGGGCGCCTTCTTTGAGATCTATTTTCAAGAAAGCTTCCAAGATAGAAGAGAGAGTGAGTTCTCCCAATTGGTGTAAGGATCCCAGTCCGTGCTTGAGTATCAGCAACGCTTTGAGGAGCTATTCCATTTTGCTCCTGAGCATCTCAGAGGTGATAGGGCCAAGGCAAAAAATTTTGAGAAAGGGTTGTGGCAAGGTATTGGGTCAACCATAATTGGGTTGAAACTGCAGACATATGCCGAGGTGGTCCAAGTGGCCAAATCTATTGAAGACTGGCATAGAGATAACTTCTCGACCCAACAGGGAATGGGAAAGAGGCCTATGGTGGCTAGTGACTCTAGGGGAGGTAGCAAACCCTTCAAAGTGCCTTATATCAACCCAACTCCAGTACAGTTCAGAAATCCTGAGTATAGCCAGACTTCTCAGTCCTCCCACTCTAGTGGCGTGTCTCAATCTGTGGGGTCAAGCCCAAGGTGTTTCCATTGTGATCAGTTGGGCCACCTAGCCAGGACATGCCCTCACCAGAGGCCAGGTGATGCACCTTACACTTTGCCACCTAGGCCCCAGCAGACCTATGCAACATCTAGACCAGCACAACCCCCACAAGGCCAGAGACCATAGGGAAGGGTGTTTTCCATGACCGTTGAAGATGCAGAGGCAACATCTAGTGTAGTGACAGGTACATTATTGATATCATTATTGCCTACACATGTGTTATTTGACTTAGGAGCCTCACATTCGTTTGTGTCACTGACATTTGCAAAGAAGATGGGAATTCCACTTAAGGGTTTGACTCAGTGTTTGGCAGTGAGTACCCCCATAGGAAGTGTGGTAGGTCTTAACTATGTGTGTGAGCCTTGTCCAGTTAACTAAGTGGACATGAGATGAATGCTCACTTGATCGAGTTGGATATGATTGACTTTGATGTGATTTTAGGATGGACTGGTTGTCCGCATACAGAGCTATGTGCTATGTGCAGAGAAGATGCTCATTTTCAGACCTTGTGACGAGGGTGAGTTCCTCTTTAAAGGGGATAAGCCCAAGAAACCCAAGAAGGTTATCATATCAGCCCTCCAGATGTAGAAGCTACTTGATAAAGGATGTCAAGGCTCCCTAGCAATTGTGATGGATACTGAGATAGAAGTTAAACCGTTGATCACGCTAGATGTGGTGAGGGAATTTTCCTATATATTTCTAGATGATTTGATAGGTTTGCTGCCAGACCAAGAGACAGAGTTTGCCATAGATCTACTCCTCAGCTGGGCACCAATGTTAAAAGCCCCTTACCGCATGACCCCCACAGAATTAAAGGAATTGTATGTGCAACTTCAGCATCTTCTGAAGAAGGGATTCAGTAGACCTAACATGTCTCCATAGGGAGCACTGGTACTATTCGTTAAGAAGAAGGATAGAAGCATAAGGCTATGCATTGATTACTGGGAACTTAACAAGTTAACAATCAAGAACCAGTATCCCTTATCAAGGATAGATGATTTGTTTGATCAGTTAAAGGGTGCCAAGGTATTCTCCAAGATTGACCTTAGATCGGGCTACCACCAGCTCAGGATCAAGGATAGGGATGGGGATGTTAGCAAGACAACCTTCTATGAGGGTAGTGGCCAAAGATGGATCCCCATCCTCTCTCCTCTCTCTCTTCACCATCATATGAGGGGAGAGGGGTTTGAGTCATGTGTGCTTCACTTGCGGGCCCCGCACCACCGTATCATTGCTTGGAGATACGTGGAGGCCTATTTCATAAGATCGTAAAATTTATCATTTGAGACCGAGGTTTTGATGATGGTCCAATTCGAGGATCAGGATCATGCAAATGAGGTTTGGAGTCGCCATCTAGGGTTATAGGCCTAGGACCCAGGGGTGGGCCCGATTTTTGAGAAAAGGGCCCAAAATTTGGTCTAGTCCAGAGATTTAGGGTAAGTGTCAGGTTATAGAGTTGGGAAGGTGTTAATTACCCAATCTTCCTGGTTCAACCGGTCGTCTTGTTGGATGCTTTGAGAACGAACAGTTTCCATAATTATTACTATTCCACATGTATGGCTAAGTTATCACACATATATACATTAATTGAATTCAAACTGTTATATACACTAAAACAAGGCTTATTTGATATCTACATTATGCTTAATGAGGAGAGAGATTATACCTGAATTTGACCCCTGTTTTGGGTCAAGAGGGGTGGGCCCTTGATTGGTACCGGCTCAAACTGTCTTTCATATTCTCTAAGCTCAGGGGAAGATGGTCTTGACCTCCAACTTCCTTCTTTGAGAGATGCTCATTGTGATGGTATCCAGACAGAGTTCCAGCTAGGAATGGTCGCTTTCGGATTTGGATTCAAACAGAGCTTCGGTTAGGGAAGGCTATTTTTGGCTTTGGATTTAGACAGAGCTTCGGCTAGGGAAGACTATTTCTGGGTTTGGGATGAGGTGGCACTCCAGTAGAGCTTCCGCTGGGTATAGGCTAAGGGAGGGCTAGGCTGAGGTAGCACTTTGACAGAGCTTCTGCTGGGAATGACTATTTTTGAAAAGATTTCATGGACACTTGGACAGAGGTTCGGCTAGGAAAGACTACTTTTGGGCTTTGGATGAGGTGGCACTCCGACAGAGCTTCCGCTGGGAATGGCTATTTTTGGGCTTGGGATGAGGTGACACTCTGACAGAGCTTCTATTGGGGATAGGCTAAGGGAGTGCTAGGCTGAGGTGGCACTTCGACAGAGCTTCCACTGGGAATGGCTATTTCTAAAAATATTTCAGGGACACTCAGACAGAGGTTTGGCTCAAAAATGTTATTTTTGAAAATGAAACAGGTTGCCTAAAAATGGATTAAAGAACTCCAAAGTCCTGAAGAACACTTTGAAGATCCGAACAGAGTTTCAGATCTTAACAAAGATCTCTTCGTAGACCCAAAGAACCTAAAAAAGGGGGGGTGTCTATCTCAAGAACGCTCAATAACACTCAAGAACACTCAAGGGAGGTGGCTCAAAAACATACTATTTTTGGCTAAAAACTGAATCAAACTAAGAATTTAGATTGAAGATCTTCAAGATCTCGAAGAACACTTCGAAGTTCCAAATGATTTTCGGATCTTGATGAAGATCGCTCCGAAGATCAGAAGAAAATCAAGAGGGGGGAGGAAAATTTCAATCTGAAAGGGGATTCATGTGTCTGTTGGTGTGTTTTTTTAAGGGAGGGGGTATTTATAATTTTTTAAAACCAAATAGGAGAGGGGGAATCGCTTTATCTAGTGGACAAAAAGGGGGGCTTTCCCAAAGTGAATATAGATAGGATTTTTGTCCAATGGGTAAAGGGGGGGTTGAAGGAAAAAATGGGTGGGGAGGGCTTTTGTCCAGTGGGTAAATGGGGGTTTTCAGAAAAAATGGGAGGAGAGAGAAATTTTTTCTTGGAAAAAGGTGATTTTTGAAAAAGTGGGAGTAGAGAGATTTTTGGAAAAGCGAGAGGAGAGAGAAAGTTTTACCGAAAAAGGTAATTTTCAAAAAAACAGGAGGAGAGAGAAAATTTTATCGAAAAAGGTAGTTTTAGTAAAAACGAGAGGAGAGAGAAATTTTTATCAAAAAAGGAAATTTTTGAAAAAGTGGGAGGGGAGAGAAGTTTTACCAGAAAAGGCAGTTTTCAAAAAAGCGAGAGGAGAGAGAAAGTTTTGTCGTAATAGGTAGTTTTTAGAAAAGCGAGAGGAAAGAGAAAGTATTGCCAGAAAAGGCAGTTTTCAAAAAAAAGGAGAGAGAAAGTTTTACCAAAACGGTACTTTTCAAAAAAGTGGGAGGAGAGAGAAAGTTTTACCGAGGATGTGGGTGATGTCACGGGTGCTCGAATGCATGGGTGTGCGGGCAATGTGCACGGTGTGCAAGCCATGTGCACTATGTGTGGGCATAGTGTGCACGGTGTGCGGGCATAGTGTGCACGGTGTGGGGGCACAGTGTGCATGGCGTGCAGTATAGTGTGCATGGCATGGGGAAGGGTACTGCACAGCTTGTGGTGGGGCAATGTACAGTGTGCGGTAGGCCCGAGCACACTGTGCGGCGAGCCCGCGCACAGTGTGAGGTGGGTCCGCACATAGCATGCGATAGGCCAGTACATAGCATGTGATAGGACCGCGTATAGTGTGTGGTAGGCTCGCGCATAGGTGTACGGCCAGGCTGGGCTTGGTTAGGCTCGTTGGCTGGTGTGCGCGACGTGCGTGCGAAAAAAAATGTGATTTTCCAGGGAAGGTTACAGGAGATCCGTCGGTCGATTTTGGTGTACCATATGTCGTCGGAATTGTATTTTCGAGCACCATCCATCTATATGATCATCTTGACCAGATTTCTTCGTATATAAAATGCCAAAATTGGACCCCTTCCCTCCTGCGTGGGGATTTCTTGGGTTTCAGACCCAAGAGTGTTTCGGGGTTATCTGGGTAGGTAGGGGATGATTTTTTAGGGTGTTTAGGTTAGGTGAGGGATTTTTCCAGATTTCTAGTGGGACTGTCCGTGTGCGCGGCATATGTGCAGGAAGGCGTGATTTTCTAGGGATGATTGCTAGAGATCCATCGGCCCGATTTTGACGTATCATATATCGTAGGAATTGTGTTTTTGAGCGCTATTTATCTGCATGGTCATCTTGACCAGATTCCTTCATATATGAAAATCCCGCATGGGGATTTTCTGGGTTTTGGGTAGGGGACTGTTTCCATCAGCATCTCTGTCGGTCAGAGTCGGAAGTCACGTTTAAGATTCATATTTCATCATAGCCAGAGGAGGGTGACAAAATTGGATGTCTACACCTTCAGAGCAAGGTAGGGACATTACAAGTTCTTGATGATGTCATTTGGGTTGACCAATGCACCAGCTGCATTTATGGATTTGATGAATTGGGTATTCCAAGATCTCTTAGACAAGTTTTTGGATGACATCTTAGTATACTCCAGGAGTGTAGAGGAACATGCTGTTCACTTGAGGTTAGTGCTACAACATCTGAGAGAGAAGCAACTCTATGCTAAATTTAGTAAGTGTGAGTTTTGGCTGTCAAAGGTGTCATTCCTAGGCCACATTGTCTCAGATAAGAGTATAGACGTTGACCCAGGCAAGGTGAAGGCAGTTCTAGAATGGGAGACCCCCAAGAATGTGGCGAACATACATAGTTTTCTAGGATTGGCCAGATACTACAGGAGGTTATTGAGAACTTCTCTTATATTGCTACCCCAATGACTCGACTCACACGGAAGGGTGTGAAATTTGAGTGGTCCGATGCTTGTGAGAAGAGCTTCAAGGAGTTAAGGCAAAGGTTGATATCAACCCCAGTTTTGACTATTCCGATTGGTACAGGTGGTATGGTTGTGTATAGTGATGCCACCAAACTGGGATTGGTTTGTGTATTAATGCATCATGGGAAATTTATTGCTTATACATCCCGCTAGTTGAAGGATTATGAGAAAAACTACCCACCCATGACTTGGAGTTGGCAGTAGTGATTTTTGCATTAAAAATCTGGAGGCATTACTTGTATGGTGAGAAGAGTGAGATTTATAGTGACCATAAGAGCCTCAAATACTTCTTCACACAAAAGGAGTTCAACATGAGGCAGAGCCATTGGTTGGAGTTGATGAAGGACTACGACTGTACTATCCAATATCACCCAGGAAGGGCCAATGTGATAGCTGATGGACTTAGTCAGAAATCCCAGTCACTAACTATTGCATCACTAACCACCAATGAGCATCTCATATAGGAGGCCAGAAAACTAGACTTGGAGCTACTAGTGGAAGGTGTCACCTTGTCACTATCAGCATTGGTAGTACAACCTAGTCTAGTAGATAGGATCATTACAGCTCAGGGTACTGATGTAGAGATGTAGAAGTTGATAACAAATTGCAAGGAAGGAACCCAAAAGGACCTGAATTTCTCTTTGACTAAAGGAGGGGTTCTCAAGTTCAAGGGAAGGTTGTGCGTGCCTAATAATAGTGATTTGAGAGATACAGTGTTGAGAGAGGCACATAGCTCTCAATGCTCCATTTACCCCGGCGGCACCAAAATGTACAAGAATCTCAAGGGCTTCTACTGGTGGAAGGGAATGAAGAATGATGTGGCCACACATGTGTCTAGATGCCTCACATGCCAGCAAGTCAAGGCTGAAAGACTAAGGCCCGTTACAGGCTTACCCCGCACTTAGAAGGGTATCGATGCCATTTACGTAGTTGTGGACCGCTTGACCAAGGCAGCTCACTTCATCCCAATCAAGGTCACATTTTCTACGGACAAGTTGGTGAAGTTGTATATTGACAACATCATCCGGTTGCATAGTGTACTAAGCATTATCTCTGATTGAGATCCTAGGTTCATTTCCAAGTTCTGGACATGTGTGCAAAAGGATATGGGCACCCAATTGAAATTTAGCACTGCATTTCACCCACAGACCGATGGTCAGTCAAAGAGGATTATCCAGACATTGGAGGACCTACTTAGAGTGTGTGCCTTAGATATGAGTTACAGTTGGGATGAGTACATCTTTCTTATTGAGTTCTCCTACAACAACAGTTATCAAGCCACCATTGGAATGTCCCCATTTGAAGCACAGTATGGCAAGAAGTGCCGGACTCCACTCTATTGGGATGAGGTTGGTGAATAGCATATTCTGGGTCCGGACTTGATACAGGCCACTAGTGAGCAGGTGAATGTGATCAAAGAGAATTAAAGCAGCTCAGTCCAGACAGAAGAGCTATGCAGATGTTAGAAGAAAGCATCTGGAGTTTGGGGTTGGAAACAAGATATTATTGTAGATCTCCCTAGTTAAAGGGCTAATGCAGTTCGGCAAGAAAGGAAAGCTAAGTTCTAGATTTATGGGACCGTATGATGTGCTAGAGAGGATTGAGCTGGTGGCTTACAGGATAGCCTTACCACCAGAGTTGGAGGGTACACATGATGTCTTTCATATATCCATTTTGAGGAAGTACATTCCCGACCCCACTCACGCCTTGACTTACAGTCCCCGTGGGTTGGACGAGGACCTTGCCTACGTGGAGTATCCAGAGAAGATTGTTGACCCGAAAGACCACATTCTTAATAATCGCACCGTATCTTTCGTTAAGGTGAAGTGGATGAACCACCTAGAGCAGGAAGCATCTTGGGAGTGGGAAGAGGAAATGAAGAAGTAGTATCCTAGATTATTTGATTTACTAAGTACGTTAAATTTTGAGGATGAAATTCTATTAAGGTGAGGGGACTGTTACACTCGTGCCCTGACCTGGTCTAATTTGAACTGTTGTAATAGGTCTCGGACCGGATGGGAAGTACCACTGGGTTTTAGCTCATAACTACCCATTGTAGAAGGGGAGAGATGACCCCACATGTTCGTGTATTGCTTGCTAGTCCAACTGGAGGGGATTCATACCTTTTGATCCCAGATGGTAAATGACCCAACACGCACCAAAATTTTCTGGAAGACCATAAATACATCCTAGGGCAACAACCTTTGCAAGGCCAACTGGTGGACATCAAGCAGTCAAGACATGTTGCTGTCTTGAGCACTGGAAATATGGGGTTCTGATGCCCGTGGGTCCCACCACCAGCATCGTAGACAACCCTGGATGATCCTAAATCCTCCCCCCACACCTTCCTCATGACATAAGAACCTTATGGACCAAAGTAGTCGGGTCCATGTGCACTGAAAGTCGGATTAACCCATTCGGACTAGACTAGGACCTACCAAACAGACCCTAAGGCCTAACTTACTATATAATGGGAATGAGGAACTATTCCTCATTTCTCACTTGTACAAAATCGTGGGAGAGGGAAAGGAGAGGAGCGGAAGGAAGAAGGAGAAAAGGAAGAAGGAGGAGGGAAGCTCACCTTGGTGCCAGTTGCCCCATTAGTTACCAGAATCCCTACCGGAGGTAAGTGCTACCTCTTCTACCACTCTCTCTCTTAATTTTAAGCTAAGGAAAGCTAGGTATAGGAGGAATCTTGGCCCACAAACCCTCTTGAGCTCAGGGATTTCGTATTTCACCTCCCCGGTGCCGTTGTCGAGCTCAAGCCGAGTCTAGTGAGCTCCAGTAACAAGATTGACAAAATGACCACCTAGGGTTTCGATCTTTTGAGAGAAGTATCTCCTAAATGGATTGGTGGAATGGGAATTTTAGTGGCATAGAATGATGATAGGAATATCCCACACAAACTCTATGGAACAAATCCTGATGATCGGGCCCCAGCCAGAAAGCCCCAAAACTCATGGGCAGTTTCTATACTGCCACCGAAAACAGCCTGGGCTTATTTTTGCTGACTATTTTTGGTGAACATTTTCATCTTAGGAGGCCTCTGTTATGTCCACTGAAAACAGGTCTGATATTTCCAGTGGACAGTGCCTGTTTTCAGTGATAGTACTGTCACTGTGGGACTTTGTCTATAACCTTTAGGGGTGATCGCTGTGGGCTCCTCCTAATGTTCTGGACACGCATTGACATTCAGTTACCTTTGTGCTTAGGACAATGATGCACACGTACCCCGAGACCAAAATTGAATTGAACAATCGGTGGCCGTACTTGGAACCCAATCTGCTTGAACTTAACAAGGTGAGGGATGATTGAATTTTATGTTTGGAAATATATAATCATTTTAGAACTGCTCACATATATAAATTCTCACATGATTATTTAAATTGCTTAAATGATGATGATGTTCTATTACATGTTACATTTTGATGGAAATGATTTAAGATGTATATTGATATGTGTGGCGGGATCCGATTTGGTCGAGGTGGTACCGGTACCATGATTGCCACATGATTGTTGTATGTATGAGACAGATTCCGGTGTGATACCGTGATCGTCATATGTTTGTTGCATCCACGCATCAATTATGTGCATTAGAGTTAGTTGTAGTTACGGATTACACTTTGTGGCCAATGTGTTACCGATATCGTGTACTCTAGGACTGCATTTGAAAATGGATACGCTTCGTGGCTGATGGGGATACCGGTGTTGCGTAGTCCATACTCAACTGCTTTGCATTTTAGATAGGTACATAGTCGTGGATTAAACCTTATGGCCGATGTGTTCCCAGTATCGTGTATCTCGGGACTATACTTGAAGATGGATCCGCTTCGTGGTCGATGTACATACCGGTGTCGCGAGTTCCATACTAAATGTATCATTATGAAGGCATATAGGATATTGTAGTTAGGTAACAATCTCCATGCTACATCCCCTTGCCAACAGGGGGTAAGGTGTTGGATAACCCAAATGTGATATATTTGATGAACCTTATCGGAATGCCACAATTGCGGTACGATGTGATTGTTATCGGAGGCGGGGATTTATCCGGCGTGGCCGATGGATATACCGGTGTCGTGACTACTATTTGAATTTAAAAATATGTTATGGCAACCATACGGTATGTTGTAGCCAACGGGTCGATCACAAGGAGATTAGTCATTCTATCTTACCTACTCTAAGTACGGCGAGAGTGAACAAGGGATGGTTGATTTTAGATTATGGTCCTAGTACATGCATATAAACGAAAGAAAATAACCTACACATTCAACATCTAAATTAAATAGTTCTAACGACGGATTACTTTAATTAGAGAAGTAAAATAAATGTTGAAAAAAAAAGAATTTGCAAATAATAAAGCTAAACTAACAAATAAAGAACCGGAATGGAAAGCAAGTAAAGAAAAATTCTCAATACAACGGCCGAATTTTTGGGAGAGGCACTACTATAGGCATCACCTTCAATTATAGCACATATATAAATCAGAACACATGAAAAAAAAATAATACTCATGAATAAAATATCAATCTTTAATGAGGAGGCTTAATATCGGAGAGGTGATATGGGACACATCATCGTCAATTTGAGCTCTTACCAATTAAAGACCCTCAAACAATAGGCCAAACTTCCGAGGGAGGCATAGCCAAACACACATCTTCAGTTTTAGCACTTATAAATTGATGTTACACACACACACACACACACACTAAGTAGATAGTAATTCAAAATTTTATCTGGAAGAAAAAAAAGAAAAGAAAAGCATAAAATTCCTAATTCCACTGCTTGTATTTAAATAAAAATCTTAATTCTACTAATAAACTTTGTCATACCTTGATTATGTGTAAGCTGAATTGAAACTTAATTGATTTGGAGTCATGGTATTGGAACAAAATTATTGATGAAAAACTTGCTCTCTTGAACTTGAAAACTCTTGATTCTTGTTATTTGAACCAATTCTTTTCTAGAACTAGAAACTTTGAAACCTAGAACTATGGATTGCACTAATTAAATTAACTAAACTATGAACTAAATTAATAAAGTAAACTAATAATTAAACAAACTAACAATTAAAAACTGAATTGCATTATCATTAATCACTTGAATTAAAGCTTGAAGAAACATAAGGAGAGAGAGAAGAGAACTAAGCATAAACTAGGAAAAAAAATAGAAAATAAACTAAGGGGAATAATCCTCCTAAGAGGGGGGACGGGGCATTTATAGGGCTTTGGTCTTGCCTCCTTCTTTTGCAAGTCTTCTTTAAGAAAATAAAATAAAATTCAATCTTGGTAAAAATCCTCATTCTCTAAAATATTGTGTGAGAAAAGAGAGAAACTGTTTCCAAAATTAACAGATTCTATTCCTTCCCTGCAATATTAACCAATATCTTGCAATCTTGACTAAATCAGAAAGGAATCTCTGCATAGCATCTTCAAGATCTTGTAGGA
>NW_024869291.1:0-26865 GCF_013358625.1 Macadamia integrifolia | reverse complement strand
ACAAAAAACCCTAAACACTAAACCTCAAACCCTAAACCCTAAACCCTAAAACGTAAATCCTAAACCCTAAACCCAAAACCCAAAACCCAAAACCCAAAACCCTAACCACTAAACCCTAGACTCTAAACACTTAATCCTAAACCCAAAACCCTGAACCTTAAACACTTAACCCTAAACCCAAAACCTAAGACCCTAAACCCAAGACCCTAAACCCTAAACCCTAAACCCTAAAACCTGAACCTTAAAGAATTATCCTAAATCCTAAACCCTAAACCCTACACCCTAAATCGTCACCCTAAAACCCAAACCCTAATCCCTAAACCCTAAACCATAAACCCCAAACCCTATACCCTTAATCCTAAACTGAAAACCTTAAAGCCTAAAGCCTATACCCAAAGCCATAAACTTAACCCTAAACCCTAAACACTAAACCTTAAACCCTAAACCCTAAATCCTAAACCCTAAGCCCTAACTCTAAACCCTAAAACCCAAAACCCTAAACCCTAATAGCTAAACATTATACACCTAACCCTAAACCCTAAACACCTAACCCTAAAACCTAAACTGTAAAGCCCATACCCTAAAACCTAAACCCAAAACAGTAAACCAAAAACCCTAAACCCTACACTGTTGACCCAAAACCCAAAACCGTAAACCCAAAACCATAAAGCATAAATACCAAATCCTAAATCCCAAAACCTCAACTCTGAACCATAGACCCTAATCCCTAAACACCCAACCTTAAACACTAATCCCATAATCCTAATCCCAAAAACTTAAACCCTAAACCCTAAACCCAAAATTCTAAAAGCCGAATCCCTAAACCCCAAACAATAAACCCTAACCCTTAAACCTAAACCTAACACCCTAAAGCCTAAACCCAAAACCCAAAACCCAAAACCCTAAAGCCTAAACCCCAAGCCTTAAACCCCAAACTCCAAACCTTAAACAGTAAACACTAAGCCCTTATCCCTCAACACTAAACCTTAAATACTAAACCCTTAACCTTAAACCCTAAACCCTAAACCCTAAACCTTAAAACCTAAACCCTAAACCCTACACCCTACACCCTATACCCTAAACCAAAAACCCTATAACCCGAATCCCTAAACCCTAAACCCTAAACCGTTAACCTTAAACCCAAAACCCTAAACCTTAAAACCTAAAGCCAAACCTTAACCCTATACCCTAAAAACTAAACCCTAAAACCTAATCCCTAAATCCTAAACACTAAACCGTCAATCAAAAACCTTAAACTTTAAAATCTAAACCCTAAACCCGACATCCTATACCCAAAACCCTAAACCCTAACACCCTAATCTGAAAACCTAAAACCAAAATCTTAAAACATATACCCTAAACCCTAAACTCTTAACCCAAAAACCAAAATCCCTAATCCTTAAACCCTAAAACCTAAACCATATACCCTAAACCCTATACCCTAAACCCAAAACCCTCAACGGTAAACCCTAAACACTAAACCCTAAACCCTAAACCCTAAACCCTAAACCCTAAACCGTAAACACTAAACCACAAACCCTAAACCCTAAACCCTAAACCAAAACCCTTAACCCTAAACAATAG
Organism: Macadamia integrifolia; assembly: GCF_013358625.1. Lineage (NCBI taxonomy): Eukaryota > Viridiplantae > Streptophyta > Magnoliopsida > Proteales > Proteaceae > Macadamia > Macadamia integrifolia. Next base: position 25,281 of record NW_024869291.1, on the reverse strand, counting down.
ACACAAAACCATAAACCTTAAATCCTCAACCCTAAACCCTAAACCCCAAACCCCAAACTCCGAACCCTGAAGCCTAAACCCAAAATCCTAAACCCTAAATCTTAATCCCTAAACCCAAAATCCTAAACCCTAAAGCCTAATCCCTAAACCGAAAAGCCCTAATTATTAAACCCTAAGCCCAAAACCCTAAACCCTAAACCATAAACCCTAAACCCTCAATTCTAAACCCTATACCTTTAAACCTAAACCCTAAACCCTACCCCCTATACCCCAAATCCTAAACCTAAAACCCAAATCCCTAAATCCTAACTCTAAACCCTATACCTTAAAACCTAAACCTTAAACCCAAAACAAAAAACCCTAAACACTAAACCTCAAACCCTAAACCCTAAACCCTAAAACGTAATTCCTAAACCCTAAACCCAAAACCCTAAACCCTAAGCACTAAACCCTAGACTCTAAATGTGATACCCTACTTTTAAAACCTGGTTTAATTACATGGTTGACCCAGTTTAACCATGCAAGACCTCAACCAGAGAGGGTTAAGGTGGGTTCCTTATGGTCCATGATGGCAAGGGTGACTTTGAACACAGGTTGGCTAGACACGTCCGAGTCAGTGCCAGAGGAGATGCGTGTACCCAAGCCGTGTACATGCACGTATCATAAGGCCATATACGGGTAATGCTAGTATGTAGCCGTATCGTAAAGTGTATACATATAATATACCTTATGCCGAGAGTGAGATATATGTCGAGAGTCGAATTCCATCGAAATCTCACTTGTTGGCTAAGTTTCGACCAATAGGTGGGCGGTCACAAGAGGGCGAATCCGCCCACCTGAGTGACCCACCCATGTGGTTACTAGATACTCTCTAAGTATAAATAGTACTTATTGTGTTTCTCCTTTTCCCATTTAATGCATTAAAGGGTTGGTGAGAAGAGTAAAGAAGAGAGAGAAAAGAAAGGAAGAAAAGAGTACGAAGAAGAAGAAAGGGAAAGAAAGAGGAAGAAATAATTTTAAGCAATGCTGAGGTTTGATCTTCTTATTCCGACACCAAAAAAGTGATCCCCAACACGAGACCTATGATTTGAGGTGAGTGAAGGCTATACTTCTTAAATTTTCACGAAACCCCAAGTGAAACCCTTGATTTGGGTAGAGTTCCTTGAGATCTTGTTAATCCCACTTGAGATGACGAATCTAGGGTTCAATAGATGGTCTATGTGTTGATTTTGAAGGTTTAAAGAAGTGTTTACAAGATTTGAGAAGCACTGGTAATTTCTTGAGTTAAGAGGTGATTTTGAGGTTTTGGAAGAGTTCTTGAGCAAAGAAGGTAAGATGGCTTTTCAATCCTTAAATCTAACTTAGATCTAGGTTAGAATCATCTTATAAGACCTTAGATGTGTAAAAAATGTGATTGGAACAGCCCCATTTGGTTTCCCCAAGGTTGAGAAACGTTTCAAGGAAGAAAGTAAATTTTTGCCCCCACAGGTGGGCGAAGACCGGCGGGCAAAGCCGCCCGCCTGAGGGCACTCGCCTGAGGGGGCGGTACCTCGGTTCCCACCGATGGGTGAGGACCAGAGGGCAAACCCGCCCCCCTGAGGGTGCCTGTCGGTTGGACCAGTGGGCAAACCTGCCTCCCTGAGAAGACTGGCGGGCAAAGATCGGTGGGCAAACCCGCCCACCTGAGAAGACCGATGAGTGAACCCACCCATCTGAAAAGACCGGTGGGCGAAGACAGGTGGGCTCTCTGGCCCACCTGTTGGCCCTCCAGTTGGATTTTTGAGTCCGAATGGGCCCAAAACGGACGGGCAACCTTCTTTTATGATTTTAAACATGATTTAAACATCAAATCTCATTAGTTTTGACCCCAAAGTGGTGAAATTCTAACTTCATTCGCTTATGAAAGGTTTCACTAGAAACTTACGTTTCTCGCGCTGGATCTCACTAGTACTGAGCGTGAGTTTTTGTACACAACAAGTAAGTGGGGAGAGGACATTTGACTTTATTTTAAGACTTGTTTTGCATCATTCAATTGTATCTAAACTAGCCATGTCATCATGTAAATTATATGTAGATTAGCCATCCTCAATGCCATTCGCACGCAATTGCTTGTGCAATATAAACAAATGATTATGACATGTGTGTTGTATTTTACATTCTCAATGCTAAATGATTGATGTGCTTATGTGATGAATGGTTGGATTACTGTGCATGACGTATTATTAGATTGGACGCCTTAGTCGGCTTGGAAACGAGTGCATTGGTGGCCCGTGGTATGGGACGCGGTGGTACTATGCAATCAAACTTTGTCATATAGGAGCATGCATTTTAAGATTTTTATTTCCTGTGCTACGACCCTTCCCAACAAGGGTTGAGGTGTTGGGTTATCACTTGGGGGGAAGCAGTGGTCGCAATTGTCGGGTCACTGTGGCTGTTAGACATATGCCCGGCTGGTTATTAGGACAGTTGGCAACCTCAGTGGTATATTCAAGAGGGCCAATCGTACTGCTTTTAAATTACTGAAGTCAACACCTTTACTTTTTTGTCATTTACTTTTACGTTGAGAGCTGGTAGTCAACATGCTTTACTTTTCTGAGTACTTATAGTGGACCTTCTCTGACAACCCTATGGGCGTATCGCGGGATGGAGTTCACGGTTCGTACCTGGGGCATATGAGCACTGTGGTTGTAAGTAGCACAAAACCAAAGACTTAGTAAGGTTGTTTAGGTGGATAAGATTTAAAATGAATTACATAGTATATAGTGCATATGGATGTGATTGTTGTGTGGTCTTTCTTTCCACTTACTGAGCTAGTGAGTTCATCCCACGTGCGCACCTCTTTTAGATGATTTTGCAGGTCACCAGTCTAAAGATCAAGAGTCAAGCCCCATAGTTGAGTTTCCTGATGAAGATTGGTGGGTCCCTAAGGAGTATGAGCACGGTGCTGATTGCACGTGTGTGGGCTGTGCTACGGGACCGTAGTAATGACACCATACAGGATTTTGTTTTTTGATTCTTTTGATGACCTCCCCTTTTTGTGCACTTGATATGTAAATTGTTATTCTTTTTGTGTAAATATCATACCTGCGGACTCATATGTACTTAGCTATATACTACAATTTGGGTATCAAGTATATTGGGGATATTTACAGGTTATTTAAGTCTTCCGCTAAACTTTTGAACACTTATCTTAGATGTGGGTATGCTGTGGTGGGGTACTGTATCAGATGATCCTGGCTAGTTTGGGTTAACCGGAGCTAACCCGGTCACCGGTCCGATTCTGTGTGAACAGGGTGTGACAACGGTGGTATCAGAGCGGGATGCTCTATCTACTTACAGCAAACCATTTAGACCCCATAGAGTCTATAATAGGAAATGGGGTTGGGTAAATGTAAAAACTTTAAAGAATTAAAAGCAAAAAAAAAAACGGTTGCATTTAATTATTGCATTTCATGGCATGCATTAGAGAAAGCTTGCTTAGAATAAATAAAAGATTAGATATTTGATTTCATAACCCATCGAGTACGGATTTAACGAAATTTTGGTAGCATAACAACGCTAAAACAAGATTTCCTAAATTTTTCGAACATAAGCACCTGATAGACAACATATATATACGAATAAGCTTAATCGATAAAGGCTAACTAACGTTGTTACAACCAAATTACAATAGGTTTATCAAACAGACAAAACTAACCACAAGTCACCAACAACATCATAACATCATACTAGCAAGTCCAATTACAGAGAAAAGTACAAAAAAAAATAGTCCACCATAAGCACATAAACAACATAGAGACAAGTAAAAAGATGATTAAGATAGGCAAGCTAAGTCCTCAGAGACCCTCGTCATCGTCTACCTCTACTACTCCATCACTCCTAGGCCTCGATCTAACATTGAGCCAACGGTCATAGTAATCAAACCTTGAATTCACTAGTTGCACATCCCTCTGGAGTCAGGTAAAATTCGCTGAAATAGCGTTGGCCATCGTGTCCAAATCCTCGCTCAATTTTAGGAAGGAATTCTCTAATGTAGCCTGTCTTTCTAAGATATGTTCCTCTCTAGTAGCACTCTCATCTAGTCTTCTTAGAAGCTAATCTTGCCCATCTTTCAAGGCCCTCATACTAGTCAACATACTCTCAAAGTCAAATGTGCCACTCTCAGGTGATGAGGCCCTATACTATGGGTCTGCACCCCTAACAAAGTTAGGATCAGCATCTCTCGAATCAAGAGGCTCCTCCTCGAGGATATCCTCATCCAAAAAATCCTCCTCCTCGAATTGAGGAACATAATCCTCATCCTCCTCACTATTTTCCTCCTCCTCCATGTGGACATCCTCCCTGTGGACATTCCCCCTGTCCCTGCCTCCTTGAGCTCCTGCCCTCTGAGGTACATCCATAAGAGCTTGGAGACCCATCCTGCATAGGTTTTCCCTGTTAAATTTGTCCGTTGGGGTCTTCCCCCTCCTCACCACTCAAATCCACCCTAAAGAACTCAAAAACCCTGGTGAGGGTCCTACCATATGGGAAACCTCTATCCTCAAGATGTGTGGCATGATGCTCCATAGTCTTAAGTATAATGTAGGGCAAGCATAAATGGTCGGCACCTCCCTCCAAGGCCTTGTAGATGCAGAAGGCTATGTAGGCTGCCATGAAGCCTACTTGGTTCCTATGACCTCCTCTAGGGAGCAAATTAAACTGAACCAAGCGAGCAAATACACGAGCCTCTGGGTGAAATGTCATCTTGGAATTCGGACGCACCTTGTTGCCACTAATGGTCTCGTAAATGTGGTCCTGCATCTCTGAACTTAAGGATGGGCCCATGGGCTTACTCCTTGGGGGGCTATAGAATTGATGCCCAACTGATGAAATATCTAAAATACTAGAAAGAGTGTCCACAGTCAAATGAATATTCACCCCCTTCACCATGCTGGTGACTGAGTACTCCCCATACTGGTAAGAGACCTCTAAATTACAGTAAAATCTTCGAACCAGGTGTTCATAGCATGGGCGGTCAATGTTAAGGATGGACTGCCAACCCAGTGCAGTAAATCTCTCTTGTAGCTGAATCTTGTTGAAATCACAAGTTACCATGGTTTTCTCCATCATCATAGACTTCTTTAGAAAGGTCTGCCAATTAGTTTCCACCCTCAAACTCTGGAAGAGTCCCTCATCGTAGTCTAAAGGATCGATGGGGGCATGTCCTTGTTACCTTGTGTGAAGGGTTGGGGAACTAGTCCCTACACTTTTTTGTTTTGAAGTTGTGGGCCTACATCGATTGGAAGAGGATGCGGGTTCCTTGCCCTTGCGAGAAGACATCCTAATAAGAAAAGAGAAGAGATAGTGATAAGTAAAATTTTTTCATGACAAAGGAAGTAAACAGGAGGGTGAGCAAGCATATGTAAATGCACCTAAATACATAATGTGGATCATTATAAAAAGAGGAATGGTTAAGCCATGGAGAAATGAATAGGAGGAAATCCCCAAAACATGACATCCACTAGCATGTTGCAAAATAGAAAAGTAACAAAGCAGTATAAAGCATGGCAAGTGAGAAGTGATGGAGAGCCTCATAAGAATTTCCTCAGCTGGGGTAATTGGTGTCAAATGATGGAAAGCCCCAAATTCAATGTGCAAGTTCAATCTAAGAGAATGAAAAAAAAATCCCATAATAGTGTAGAACTTGAAGTTGACATGTCAATGATAGTAATGCCTATCATTATACAATCAAGAATATGCAAAAAAAATTTCTATTATGACATTGAGATGCAAGGAATGAGAGAGATTCAAAGTTGTTCACAAGTATGGAATGAAGTGAAGAGAATCATAGAAACCCCAGAAATTGTTTTTTTTTCAAGAAACCTAAGACAAAAGAGATGGATTTTCATGGAAAAGAGATGGATTTCCATAGAAATGAGATGGAATTGTAAGCATATACAAGTTTCCATGATCTTTCCAACAATATAAGTGCAAATTAAAGATAAGAAATCCCATTTGAATTGTTAGTTGGGGAGAAAGGAGAAGAAATAGAAGAAAACCCCAAATTGGAGAAATTAGGGCACGGTTTGGGATTTTCTCCCATATATTGGGTAGTAAAGCCCAAAACTATGAATAAGTCACAAAGGAAGCATCATATTCTCATGGAATGATTATTCTATGGAAAGAAACATGAAAAAATTCAAGTTTTGGGAAGTATAAATGGATTCAACACCCAAAATATATGTTCCAAGAAGAGAAATGGAGAAGAGACTTACTTGAGAGTGAAAAGAGCTTAAATCTTTCAAAATCCGTGGAATCGTTGAGTGAAATCTCGAGTGGATGCACCAAGAAACCCTCCAAAATCGCCCTAAGTTGAGCCAAGGGAGAAGATGGGAGAAATGACGGGGAAAGGGGCTTAAAAGCCCCTTTACCTTTTTGCCTCGGGTTGGACCGACGGGCCAGACCCGAGCTGCCCGCCAGTGGCAGCCCGCCGGTTGGGAGAGAAAATAAAATAATAATAATAACAATAATATATATAATAATGAAAAAAAATCGAGCGGGACCATCGTCCTACTTGTCGAAGCGCTAGCACAGTACTTTCGGGGCTAAGCTGTGGCTAGATGCAAGACCTCATACACTATAATACCCCATTTGTCGGCATATGATTATGTGCCTATGTAAATTCTAAGGTACTTAACCAATGTTTTGTGTATGGTATGTTCCAGGTGCAAGGACACGATGGTACGCACTAGATCCGGTAGCAATACACGAGGTACCACACGTGGTCCTCGTCCTATCGGTCGACCACCAAATCCTCGAAGGTCTCGTTCTGTGGGGCAAACCCCACTTCCACAACCTTAAGAAACCATTGATCAGGGTGTGGCACAAAGGGACCCACCTTTGACCACACTTTCGGATCCTCCACCTGTCATCACCCCAAGTGATGTTGCGACCATAGTTCAACAGTCACAGCAAGCCTTCCAGCAACAAATGCTCCAGCAGTAGTAGGCATTTATGGCTTCTATGCAACAACAGTTAGACCTTTCTCAACCCGATCAACATCCTCGGATAATTACTCCACAAGACCCACTTGTAGGGTTTGCTATGGGACCACAAGCCGGAGGTACACCTCCAATTCCGCCACTCAGCACTCCTCCGTATATAGTGCCCCTTCCGTACCCTTAGTATCCGATATATGCACCCAATTACCCATCGATGAATAATACGACAAGGGTAGTGGAATATTTTAAGAGGAACTTGCCACCTGTATGCTCTAAGGTGGGGAGTGATCCTCTGGAGCCGGACCAGTGGATCTAAGAGCTGGAAAAGATATTTGAGGTAATTGAGTGCACTGAGGCACAAAATCTTATTTATGCAGGGCTACAACTCAAGAATGAAGCCAACTCTTGGTGGCAAGCCTCTAAGCCTATATTGTTGGCCGCACATCCGAAACCCAGATGGAAGCAGTTCAAGGAGTTGTTTTTGGTAAACCATTATCCTTGTAGCTTCAAAGACTGTAAAGAGATGGAATTCATGGCCTTGACTCAAGGGAATAAGACTATCCTTGAGTATCAGCAGCAGTTTGAAAGCTTGTTCCATTTTTCTCCTAGGCATATGAGGTCAGCGGAGGAAAAGGCTGCAAGTTTTCTGAAGGGACTAAAGGCATCTATTGGGTCAGTGCTCGAGGTCTTAGATTTGACAGATTATGGCCAGATTGTGCAAAAAGCTAAAACTATGGAAGATAAGCAGAAGGAAGAACAGTCCCTCACACTTGGATTGTGGAAAAGGACTAATCCATTTTCGGACATGGGTAACTCATCCAAGGTATACCATGGATTATATAGTTCTGGGCTTACATATAGACAGCCCTATAGGCTATCTGGCTACCTTCCTCAACCAGCTGGTGGTTCGGGCTCTACATCTTTTCGCCCAAACACTAGCACGGTGCCTACAGTCACAAGGCCACCCCATCCCCCATCTGCATCAGGTCAAGTGCAAAGGGGCCCTGCCCCAGTTTCGGCGTCACAGATCCGTTGCTTTAATTGCCATTGTTATGGGCATTTCGCTAAAGACTATCGAGTCAGACCAGCCTTACCATCCAGTCAGCCCTCTGTGTACAGACCTTCCCTAACTCGGGGGAATCAACCGCAAGGAAGAATGTATGCCTTGTCAGCTGAGGAAGCTGAGGCCAGCATGGAAGTGGTAGCAGGTACATTTTAATTTAAGATTTTCCTTATGTTAAATGTTGATGACCTGTTGTACTTATATGCATTGTTGCACTAGGTGTTCTACCTATATCGGGTATACCAGCCTATGTCTTGTTTGATTCAAGAGCTACACATTCGTTCATATCTAAGAGATTTACTGAGAAACTTGGTATGTAGCCCAGGACACTAGATCATGAGATGATTGTTAGTATGTCTATAGGAAAAGTTACACAGTTGAAGGAGGTGTATGGGCCATGCCCAATTGAAATCAATGGAAAGAAATTGGATGCACAACTCATCAAATTCAACATGCAGAATTTTGACGTTATACTGGGCATGGATTCGTCGGCCCATCGAGCAAATGTGATGTGTGCCGAAAAATTAATTAAGATGACAAATGATGAAGGGAAGGAATTGGTGTACCAAGCCGATAAAATGAACCGGGCTAGAAAAGTCCTCATCTCCGCTCTTCTAGCGGTAAAGTTGTTGGAAAGTGGATGTCGGGATTACGTAGCATCGGTACTTGATGTTGATGCAAAGGTTACACCTCTAGAAGAGGTAGAGGTGGTTAAAGAATTTCCCGACGTCTTTCCAGATCATCTGATGCAGCCACCGCCTGATAGAGAGTTGGAATTTGCCATAGACTTGATTCCTGGAGCAGCTCCAGTGTCTAAAGCTCCATACAGGATGGCACCAGCCGAATTGAGGGAGTTACAAATGCAGTTGCAAGAATTATTGGAGAATGGGTTTATTTGCCCAAGTGTTTCACCTTGGGGTGCCCCAGTATTGTTTTTCAAGAAGAAGGATGGCAGCTTGCGTATGTGCATCGATTACCGGGAATTAAATAAGCTAACCATTAAGAACCGGTATCCATTACCATGCATTGATGATTTGTTTGACCAACTACAAGGTGCAAAGGTATTTTCAAAGATAGACCTTAGATCAGGCTATTATCAGCTCAAGATAAAGAGCAGCGACATACCTAAGATAGCTTTCAGGACTCGGTATGGTCACTATGAGTTCTTAGTGTTATCTTTTAGATTAACCAATGCACCGGCGGCATTCATGGATTTAATGAATTGAGTATTTCACGATGTCCTGGATAAATGGGTAATTATTTTTATTGATGACATCTTGATCTACTCTAAGACGAAATAGGAGCATACCCAACACCTGAGGATGGTATTACAGAGGCTGAGAGGACAACAATTGTTTGCCAAATACAGTAAGTGTGAATTTTGGCTTAAGCAAGTTGGATTCCTGGGACACATAGTATCGAAGGATGGAATCAAGGTGGATCCTGATAAGGTAAAAGCAGTAGTAGAATGGGAAAACCCCAAGAACGTTATAGAAATTAGAAGTTTCTTGGGTTTAGCTGGGTACTACCGGCGCTTCATTGAGAACTTCGCTCGGATCTCAGCACCAATGACCAAGTTAACAAAAAAGGGGGTAAAATTTGAATGGACAGAGGAATGTGAGAAAAGTTTTCAGGAATTGAAGAGAAGGGTAGTGTCATCCCCTGTGTTGACCATCCCTGAAGGCACAGGTGGAATGACAGTCTACACTGACGCTTCTAAGGTCGGCTTGGGTTGTGTTCTCATGCAATGTTGTAAGGTGATAGCATATGCATCCCGACAACTAAAGGAATATGAGAAGAACTACCCCACTCATGACTTGGAACTAGCCGCAGTAATTTTTGCCCTAAAGATTTGGCGACATTATTTGTATGGGGAGAAATACGAGATATACAGTGATCACAAAAGCCTTAAGTACTTTTTCACCCAAAGAGATTTGAACATGAGGCAGAGGAGATGGCTTGAGCTCATGAAGGATTATGACTGCAACATTCAGTATCATCCTGGCAAGGCTAATGTAGTGGCAGATGCATTGAGTCGGAAGGCACAGACTGTGTCACTCTCATACTTAGCAGTCAGCCCACCATTCGTACAAGAGGTGATGCTAATGGATGAAACCTTCTTATATGAAGGAGCAACCTTAGGGCTTGAACATCTTCGCTTAATAAACTCTATTCTACTCCACTACTTTTGGTCTGAATGACATGGTAGAGCAAACACCAGACACCAAAGTTACTATGTAGCTTTGCTTTTTGCATATGCCTACAAAGACAGTGATGCTAGAGTTCCTTCAGAAGTTTTTTCCCAAAGAATTTCGATTAAGACACCACGCTTCCTGAGGCGCAATGCCCTGTCTAGTTCCAAGGGAATCAACTATTATTCTTCTTTATACCACATTTCTCATTTCATTTAAAATTGTGCATTTGTCAACTCATGCCAAATTAAAAAGAATGTCTCAACTCCAAATCAAAAGTACAAGAAACCCACAGACTTACATATGGTCCAACACCATAAAATAGGGGTCTCTTATTTTTCAGAAGAAAGTCCCATCTTAAGATACAGGCTTGTTTTTTTCTTCTCAACAGGGTTTTTATATGTTCAAAATGGGTACTTTAGTCAAAAATTTTATTTTCATACATCAAGCAACCGAATGGTATGATCATTAGCCAAAAGCCAAAGTAGGACGTCATCCTTTAGCAAGCTCAAAAAAAACAAAAAGAAAAACAAATAAAATAAAGTGGAAAAAGCAGAAACTGGTTTCCCTCCCCCACACTTAAGTCATGCAATGTCCTCAATGCATGGAAATAATTAAAAATGAAGACAATGCAAGGGGGTCATACCTGATTAATAGTTAATCATCAGTGTAAAGAGGTTCATGGAGATCCATGACCTCTTCACTACTAGTATTAGGAAACTCGAGGAATGGTTTCAAACGCTGACCATTAACCTTCGAAATTACCCCTGTTCCTGGATTAAAAATCTCCACAGCCCCATGGGGATATACATTATGGACAATAAACGGGCCATCCCATCGGGATCTAAGCTTACCAGAAAAAAGATGCAATCGAGAGTTGTACAATAAGACCTTATCACTAATTGTAAAAGATTTACGCAGAATGTACTTATCATGGAAAGCTTTGGTCTTTTCCTTATAAATCCTAGAACTTTCATAGGCTTCATTCCTAAGTTCCTCCAACTCAGATAGTTGGAGCCTACGATGAATTCCCGCATCAGACAAATCAAAGTTGAGCTTCTTGATGGCCCAAAAGGCCTTATGCTCCAACTCAACTGGAAAGTGACAAGCTTTCCCATACACCAAACGGTAGGGAGACTGACCAAGATCGATCTTGAATGCAATTCGATGGGCCCACAAGGCATCAACGAGCCTAAAGGACCAATCCTTACGATTGGGATTAATAGTTTTCTCTAAGATTTGTTTGACCTACCTATTAGACATCTCCACTTGGCCACTAGTTTGGGGGTGATAAGGGGTAGATAACTTATGGGTGATCCCATACTTTTTCATTAAGGCCTCAAAAGCCCGATTACAAAAATGAGTACCCCTATCACTAATTATTGCACGTGGTGCACCAAAGCGGGAAAAAATGTTCTCTTTGAGAAACTGGACCACCACTTTGTGATCATTAGATTTACAAGGTATGGCCTCTATCTATTTAGAAACATAATCAACGGCCAAAAGTATGTACAAATTCCCAAAGGAATTAGGGAATGGTCCCATAAAATCGATGCCCCATACATCAAAGATCTCAACTATCAAAATAGAGTTGAGGGGTATCATGTTCCTCTTATTGATACGGCCAAAAGACTAGCAGGCAGGACAAGCCTTACAAAAATCAAAAGCATCTCTAAAAAGAGTGGGCCAATAAAATCCGCATTGGAGAACCCTTGCGGCAGTCTTCTTTGGTCCAAATGTCCACCACATGCATAATCATGACAAAAAGAGAGAATAGAATGTTGCTCATGATCAGGAACACATCGTCGGATAATCTGATCTGGACAAATCTTAAACAAATAAGGATCATCCTAGAAAAAGTGCTTAACTTGGGAATGAAACCTATACTTATCTTGGGTGGACCAGTGATCCGGAGTCACACTTAAAACTAAGAAGTTGACAATGTCAGCAAATCATGGTTCACTGGACACTACAAATAACTGTTTATCTGGAAAGTTCTCGTTAATTGGAGAATCGACAGTCAAGGAATTGGGAAGCCGGGATAGATGGTCTGCAACTAGGTTTTCAACTCTTTTTTTATCCCTAATTTCTATATCAAACTCTTACAAAAGTAAAACCCCACCTAATGAGACAGGCTTTGGCATCCTTCTTTTGAACTAAGTATCTGAGAGCAGAATGATCAGTATACACCACCACATGTGACCCAACTAAGTAAGATCGAAGCTTTTCTAATGCAAACAGAACCGCTAAAAATTCTTTTTCAATGGTTGTATAATTGAGTTGTGCATCATTTAAGGTCCTACTAGGATAATAAATGACAGTGGGCAACTTATTAATCCTTTGACCCAAAACCACTCCTATGGTAAAATCCGAAGCATCACACATCAGTTCCAAAGGTTCAGTCCAAACAGGTGATTGAACAATGGGTACATTAGTCAACTCCTCCTTGAGTTGTTTGAAGGATTCTAGGCACTCTTTAGAAAACTTAAAAGTTTGATCTTTTGCAAGTAATGAAGTGAGAGGCCGGGCTAACTGACTAAAGTTCTTAATAAACCTTCTATAGAAGCCCGCATGCCCTAGAAAAGATCGGATGTTCTTAATAGATTGAGGAGGTGGTAAATTATCAATTAAATCCACTTTGGCTATATCTACCTTAATTCCCTCCTTGGATATTATATGGCCTAAAACAATACCAGATTTAACCATGAAATGGCATTTCTCCCAATTCAAAATCAAATTCTTAGATATGCACCTTTTCAAAACTAGAGAAAGATGATGAAGATATTCAGAATACAAATTCCCATGAATTGAAAAGTCATCTATAAATACTTCTAAGAATTTTTCGACCATGTCTGAAAATATACTCATCATGCATCGTTGGAACATAGCAGGGGCATTGCAAAGCCCAAAGGACATACGCCTGTAAGAAAATGTTCCATATGGGCATGTAAAAGTGGTCTTATGTTGGTCCTCTAACGCAATTGTGATCTGGTTATAACCAGAATATCCATCAAGAAAATAATAGTATTCATGTCCAGCTAACCTCTCTAACATCTAGTCAATAAATGGCAATGGGAAATGGTCCTTTCAGGTTGCCACATTAAGTTTCCTATAGTCTATGCACACTCTCCACCCAGATTGGACACGGGTTGGAATTAGTTCATTATTGGCATTGGGAACTACAGTCACACCAGACTTCTTAGGCACTACGTGAACTGGGCTTACCCATTGGCTGTCAGAAATAGGATAAATTATTCCATAATCCAAGCACTTTAGGATCTCTTTCTTAATAGCTTCCATCATCACTGGGTTAGCTCTTCTTTGGGGTTCCGTGGATGGTTTAGAATCCTCCATAAGATGTATATGATGTTGCACAATAGAAGGGCTTATACCCTTGATATCAGCCATGGTCCAACCTAGGGCTTCCTTATTATCTTTTAACACTTTAGTAACTCCTCTTCCTGGCTAGAAGTCAAATTTGAAGAAATTATTACAGGAAGAGTCTGGTCAGGCCCTAGAAAAGCATACCTCAAATTAGATGGCAACTCCTTAAGATCTAGGGGTCCTAAGGGCTCCCACAGGTGTGTGAAGACTCAAGACTTTAAGAAAGAAATTTTCATTATCATCATCCAACTCATCCATACACTCCTGGAATTCTGAATCAAAATTAATATCAAATTTGGTAATTAAATCATCAGAAAAATCTAGAAAATCCTCAATCATATTAATCTCTTCTTCCATATGTGGTTGCTTGCCTATCCTAAGCATGTTAAACTCCACAGTTTGGTTACCAAAAGATAATCTTAGGAAACCATTCCGGCAGTTGATTAATGCATGACTGGTAGCCAAGAATGGTCTTCCTAGAATTATTGGGATCTCATCCTTGGTTGAGAAGGGCTTGGTATCTAACACAATAAAATCAACAGGGAAAATAAATTCCCCCACCTTTAGTAAGACATCCTACACTATCCCTTTAGGAATTCATCCCTTTAGGAATTTTAACAGACCTATCTGCCAACTGAAGAGTAGTTCCAGTGGCTTTCAATTCTTCCAATCCAAGTTGCTTATACACATGGTAAGGTAAAAGATTCACACTTGCGCCAAGGTCAAGTAAGGCATGCTCAATGTAGGTGTTGCCTATGACACAAGATATTATAGGGCTCCCTGGATCCTTATACTTGGCCACTATAGGCAGAGTAATTATGGATCTAATGTTACCCACCAAGAACGCCTTTTTGGGCACACTAGTGATACGTTTATGAGTACACAAATCTTTCAGTACCTTTACATAGGTGGGGATCTGGGATATGGCATCCAAAAGAGGGATGTTCACTTCTACGTTTTTGAAAACTTCTAAAATTTTGTCCATGGAAGCAGTCTTCCTTTTGTTTACCAAGCAATTAGGAAATGGGACAGGATGAACATAAGGACTGTTAAGGATTTGCCCCTGTTCAGAAGAATCATTTTTGGTTTCCTCAATCAAATCATCTTTAGTTTAAGAAAAATCTTTAGGTTCATCAAACGAACCTGAAACAAGAGGCACACTTGTGTGCTCAACTGAAGGAGAGTTAACAGGAGTAATAGATGAGGAAGATTTAGGAACGCTCTGTTGGTACTCTCTACCACTCTTAAGGGCATAAACAACATTACATTGGTTAGAGGGCCCTTGTTGGGTCTGACCTTGTACTATATTCAGTGGTGCATAGTTGATGTTTGTGAACTAACAGGCTGATGATGCCTAGGGTTAGGCTCTGGTTGACTGGGTAAAGTTCCTTTCTCCCTCTCACACATAATTTAGACAACTTGAGTGAGTTGTCTTAAGATTTTGATGGCTTGTCATGAGGAGGGCCATATTTTTTTTCAAGTCACTTATTCTACTTGCCTCTCCAGTGTTGGTAAACCCAAGGGGTTGCTGATAAGATGATAGGAGAGGGGCCCTAGGAAAACTAGTCTGAGGTCCTACATTTGACCTAGGAAAAGTATTTTTGGAAAAATATTGTTGTGCAAAGGGAGGCCTTTGGAGTCCAAGGTGACCTTGATTATGAAAATTGGAAGGCTCTGCTTGGTTGCCCTGATTCCAAGAGAAATTTGGGTGATTTCTCCATCCTGGATTGTAGGTATTACTCTATGGAATATTCTGGTATAAGGCATTAATACTATCATTAGAAGTGCCCCCAGAGATGTTGGGGCATTCTTCTATGAGATGTCAAGGGGACTGGCACCAAGCACAAATCTTAACCAAATTGATTGATGATGGCTCTCTAAGAACAATAGCCTCAATTCTCTTAATTAGGCTATCCAAATGGGCTTCTTTGGCTACGATCCCATCCATAAAATATCCTTTTCCTCCTATGGTTCTTTCACTCTCTGGGGTTGATTCCCACTCACGGCTTTTGTCAGCTAAGTCAAGTAAGAATTCCCATGCCTTTCCTTCATCTATAAAGGATGTGAATCCCTCAGGGCACATAGACTCTATCATTTGTTTAGTTGGGTAATCAATACCCTCATAAATTATTTGACATAAATGCCATAGGTCTAGGCCATAGTGAGGGCATTCTTTGAGTAGATCCTTGAATCTCTCCATAAGTTTGGAAAATGACTCACTAGGCTTTTGCCTAAACTGAAGGATATCACTTTTAAGCTTATTGGTCTTGTGAGTTGGGAAAAACTTCTTAAGGAAGACAACTATGAACTGTTCCCATGAAGTTATGGAATTTGTGGGTAACCCATACAACCACTTCTTAGCTTGGTCTTTCAATGCAAAAGTGATAAACCTAAGCTTAACAGCATCATCAGAAAGTTGTTGGATCTTATTTAGAACACATACCTCTTCAAATTCCCTTAGAAATAGGTATGCATCCTTAGAGGTCAACCCATGGAAGTGGGGCAACATAGTGATGTATTGAGATTTGAGTTCAAAATTATTGCTCTGGGCTTGTGGTAGAACTATGCAGGAAGGTTGGGCTATTCTAGCCGGGTAGAACCTATCTTTCAGAGATTTAGGTGAAGGGTTTTACTGTTGGTCTCCCATATTGAAGGGTTTTAAAGAGAGCAAATGTATAGGGTCACTACTTGTTGGATCTCTTCTTTCTAACCGATTCTTAGTATTACGTACCCACCTAACACTCATGCAACAGGAAACTACCCACAACTAGAGTAAGACAAGCACAAAAGAATGGATAGCAAAATTTTTTTTTTATGATTTTTTTATGATTTTTTTTATTTTTTTTTGGCTTTTTGAGAGTTTTTCGGCAGGGATCTGGGGTTACTCAGGTCAAATTTTTAGGTACTGCTATAGGGCAAAACCTGTCTTTATCATACTATGAGGCATGGCGACCTCAACCAATACAACTATTATTGCAAGTTGTTCCTCTCAAGAATTCAATAAAAGAAAAGAAAAAACAAAACAAAGCAAACAAATCACTCCAATTTATGAAAAGAAAGCGAAAAATAACATGGAACTATCTCCCCGGCAATGGCGCCAAAAACTTACTTGAGATTTTAAATGTAACCGCAAGCGTACGGATCAGTGTAGCTACAGGTCGAACACAGGGAGAGCAGTTGTAATACCCTACTTCTTAAATCCGGTCTGATTAAGCGGTTGACCCGGTTAAACCATGCAGGAACCGAACCAGAGGGAGTTAGAGCGGGCTCCTTGTGGGCTATGATGGCAAGGGTGACCTTAAACACCGGCTGGCCCGACAAGTCCGAGCCAGTGCCAGAAGAGATGGGAGTGCCCAAGCCGTGTACATGCACCTACCATAAAGCCATATACGGATAAAGCAGGTATTATAGCCATATTTTAAGGTATATACGTATGCTACATCGGATGCCAGGGGTGGGGTTCGTGCCGAGGCCCGAACTCTGTCAAAATCCCAAGTTTTGGCCTCAGGTTGGTGGACAGGTGGGTGCACCCACCCACCTGAGTGACCCATCCATGTGCACTGTTCACTTATTTAGGAATTATATATATAGCTTTATGATTTTCTTTTCTTTCCATTTATGACACCCGTACGTTGGTAAGGATAGTAAAGAGGAGAGAGAAAAGAAAGGGAAGAAGAAGGGAAGAGAAGGAAGAGGAAGAAGAGAAGGATTTCAGCGGCGCCGAAGCTTGATCTTCCCATTCCGACGCCGGAAGAGTGATCTTCAACTCTAGATCTACATTTGGAGGTAAGCAAAGTCGAGTTCTTTGAACATTCACCATACCCAAGCTTAAACCCTTGATTCGTGTAGGGTTTCTTAAGATCTTGTAAATCCCCTTTGAAATAATGAATCTAAGGTTTAATAGATGATTTATGTGTTGATCTTGAAGGATTTGAAGAGGTATTGACAAGGTGGAAGAAGCATTGTGGGTTTGAAGTGATTTGGAGGGTTTAAAGTCGTTCTTGAGGAAAGAAGGTAAGATGGTTTCCCATCACTTGAATCTAACCTAGATCTACGTTAGAACCATCCTATAAGACCTTGAAGGTTTGAAGAATGGATGGGAAAAGCCCCCATTTGAATCCCCAAAGAATGGAGGAAGTTGGGAAGAAACAGGGTTTTTCCCGCCAAGACCGGTGGGTGCAACCGGTGGGCCCCTACCCGCCTGTGGGCACCCACTTGAGAGGGCAGGGGGGCCTTCGGGCACAACCGGTGGGCCCAACCGGTGGGCCAACCGGCAGGCCATCCTACCCACCGATCCTAGCAGGGGCCCCTGGCTCAACCGGCGGGTGGAACCGGTGGGCCATACCGGCGGGCCCTTACCCACCGGTCCAAACCGGTGGGTAGAACTGGTGGGCTAGACTGCCCACCTATCTGACCCACCCGTGTGGCCCCGAAGGTGATTCTTACGTCGGATTGGACCTGAATCGGACGTGTGACCTTCTTTTGACGTTCTAAACATGATTTTATCATCGAATCTCGTTGATTTTGATTCCAAATGGTGAAGTACTAACCCCCGCTCAATTATGTTAGGTTCACCAAATCCTACCCGATTCGCACCGGATCTCACCTGTACCGAATGGGAATCCTTGTACGCTACAGGTAAGTGGGGAGAGGACGGTTAGCCTTGTTTGAAGGCATTGTTTGGCATTCATTTAATTATATCTAGTCTAGTCATACCATCATGAATATGCTATGTAGTTTAGTCATTCCTCACATTGTTATGCATATGTGCTATGTTTACTTTCTAAATGCCAATTGAATGAGATGTTTATATGTTGAATGTGGACATCATGGTGCATGATGCATTGATAGACTAGATGCCATAGTCGGCTTGGAAACGAGTGCATTGGTGGCCCGTGGAATGGGACACGGAGGCACTATGCAATCGTACTATTGTCATATAGGAGCATGCGGTATTAGGATTTTCACCATCCCGTGCTATGACCCTTCCCAACAGGGGTTAAGGTGTTGGGTTATCATTTGGGGGGAAGCAGTGGTCGCGGGTGTCGGGTCACTGTGGCGGTTAGACATAATGCCCGGTGAGTCACGTAGGACAGTCGGCAACCCCGGTGGTACATTCAAGAGGGCCAATTGTACTGCTTTTAAATTGCTGGAGTCAGCACCTTTATTTTCAGTCATTTACATTTCTGTTGAGAGCCGGTGGATGGCATTGTCTTTACTTTTCCGAGTACTCACGGTGGGCCTTCTCCGACAGCCCTATGGGCGTATCGCGGGAGGGAGTTCACGGCTCGTACCCAGAGTATACGCGCACTGTGGTTGTAGTAGCACTAAAACCAAGGACTTAGTAATGTTGCTTAGGTGGATGTGATTTAAAATGTATAGCATGGCATGTAGTGCATATGATGTGTTTTGATGTGTGGACTGCTGTGTGGTCCATCTTACCACTTACTGAGCTAGTGAGCTCATCCCACGTGTACACCCCTTTTTAGATGATTTTACAGGTCATACATCTGAGGAGCATGGGGTGGGTCCCACAGTCGAGTTTCCTGAAGAGGACTGGTGGACCCCTGAGGAGTTAGAGCACGGCACTGACTGCTAGTGCGAGAGTTGTGCTGCGGGACAGCAGTTTTGAGGCCGTGTTGAGCTCCACTTCTGAGGCCGAGCTGAGCTCTTCTATGTGATGCCGAGCTGGGCTCAACCTTTGATGCCGAGCTGAGCTCTAGCCTTGATACCGAGCTGAGCTGTGTACTTTGATTATTTTGATGATTTCCTTTACATACTTGATATATGAATTGTACTTTTATTGTGTAATTATCATGCCTTCGGGCCCACATGTATATAATTATTGTATCAAAATTCAGGTGTCAAGTATTATGGGATTATTCTCAGGTAAAACTTAGTCTTCCGCTGATCTGATGATTTTGTATTAGTTGTGGGTATGCTGTGGTAGAATATAGTATCTGATGATCCTGGCAGGTTTGGGTTAACCGGTGTTAACCTGGTCACTGGCCCGGTTCTGTGAGAACAGAGTGTGACAAACGGTGATATCAGAGCGTGATGCTCTGCTCCACTCACAGCATACCATTATAATCCCATAGACTCTATAATAGGGAAATGGGGTTGGGTTAATGTAAAAGCTTTAAGGAGTTAAAAGCCAAAGAAAGAAAGTATAAAAAGAGTTGCATTTAGGGATTGCATTCATGGCATACGTGAGTGTAGATAAAAGGTAATTAAATTGATGTTGTAACCTATAGAATACTAGTTTGACGAAATTTCGGCAGCATAACGGCGTAAAATGGGATTTTCAAAAATTTTACACACAAACACCTGATAAACAACAAATAATATGATATAACAATGATCAAGTAGAAAAATACACCACAACTAAACTACACAAGTATTCCACATATGAATTCACCACAAAAATCACTATCAAAATATATTATTCCACAATGAGTCCAGTTACAGTACAAATACAAGGAATAATAAGCAATGAAATATACAAGTTCTACAAAAAAAGGGAAAACAGATAAACAACTGGTGTGGGCGAGCCAAGCCCTCACTGGTCATCATCGTCATCATCAATGATCAACGTTCGCCGGAGGCCTAGAGTTGACGTCGAGGCGGTGGTCGTAATAGTCAAACCTCGCGTTCACCAGTCGTCTCGCACTCCGTAGTCGGCCAAAATCTGTAAACATGGCGTTAGCCGTGGTGCTCAAGTCCTGTCCTAGCTGGAGAAAGGAGCTCTCCAAAGTAGCCTGCCTCTGCAGGATGTGTTCCTCCCTAGAGGCACTCTCGTCCAGCCATCTCAGTAGCTGAACTTGGCCATCCTGCAAGGCCCGCATGGAGGACATCATGCCCTCGAAGTCGTAGGAACCACTCCCAGGTGGTGGGGCTCTATGTGGTGAGGCTGCAGCTCTGGAAGAACTGGAACCAGGACCTCTCAACTCCCAAGGCGCCTCCTCGGGGATGCCACCACCCACCAGATCCTCCTCCTCGTCCTGAGGAACGTAGTCCTCATCCTCCTCACTGGACTCCTCCTCCATGAGGACATCCTCCATAGGGGCAGCCCTCCTACCCCTACCTCTCTGAGATCCTACTCTCGGAGGTGAATCCATGAGGGTGTGGAGACCCATCCTCAGGAGGTTAGTCCGGTCAAACCTATCAGCCGGAGTCTTCCCCTCCTCGTCGCTCAAGTCCACCCCGAAGAACTCGAAGATCCTAGTGAGGATCCTACCATAGGGGAACCCTCCATCCTCAGGGTGGGAAGTGTGGTGCTCCATCATCCGGAGAATGATGTAGGGGAGGCACAAGTGCTCGACACCTCCCTCTGCAGCCGTGTAAATGCAGAATGCAATGAAAGCCACCATGAAATCCACCTAGTTTCGATGACCTCCTCTGGGGAGCAGGTTAAACTGGACCAACCGAGCAAATAGATGAACGTCGGGGTAGAAGGACGTCTCGGACTCCGGACGGGTGCTACTGCCGCAGATGGTCTCGTTGATGAAGTTCGGCGTCTCCAAACTCATGAACGGTCCCAGAGGCTTACTCCTGGGAGGATTGTAGTAACGGTGTCCAGCTGCCGATATACCCAGGATGCTGGCCAAGGTACCCACCGTCAGCTGGATGTCTACCCCCTTCACCAAGCTGCTAATGGTGAACTCCCCATATGGATAAGATACCTCCAAGTTGCAGTAGAACCGGCGGACTAGCTGCTCGTAGCATGGTCGGTCTACGTGAAGGATAGAATCCCAGCCCAGTGCTGAGAACCTCTCCTGAAGCCGAGCCTTGTGGAAGTCATCGACTACCACGGTCTTCTCCATCATCACTGACCTCTTCAGGAAAATAGGCCAGTTGGCTGCTGCCTCTGCACTAAGGAAGTGCTCCTCATCATAGTCGGTAGGGTCAGACCGGGCAGGTCTGGGTCTCCCTGTGCGAGGGGCTGAAGAGCTGGTCTCTGCACTCTTCCACTTAGTAGCGGTGGTCTTACGTCGTACACCAGAGGAAGATGGTCCTTTGCCGGTGCGAGATGACATCCTGGCAAGAAGAAAAGAAAGTGGGGTTAGTAAAGAATGGAAAATGACAGCATTAGAAAGGGGAAACCCAAAACCCATATTCATGCAAAATGGGAACGGCAACAAGCTAGAAATGATAGGGAGCTAATGGGTATGATGCACGGTACGTGAGAAAGAGGGGAAACATGCC
The DNA here is from genome assembly GCF_013358625.1 of Macadamia integrifolia. Lineage (NCBI taxonomy): Eukaryota > Viridiplantae > Streptophyta > Magnoliopsida > Proteales > Proteaceae > Macadamia > Macadamia integrifolia. Next base: position 3,457 of record NW_024869291.1, on the reverse strand, counting down.
AAACAGTAAAATGACAGCAAAGAGCATATTAACCTGAGAGGATTCAATTGCAACGCGCAAACTCATTCACAAGGGAGTAAAAGCTTGAAACCCTAGATCTATAACAAAATGCCATGGTAGTGGGATCATGTAAGTACAAAAAAATACCCAAATAGACTAGGGGGAAATCCATAGATACAAGTATGGGATGAAAATCATGGAACCCAATACAAAAAGAGGGATTTTCATGGGAATACATGGGGATTCCAAGCACAATGGACAATTCATTCTATAGCATATCAAGCACAAAACAAGTGAAATGCGTCACAAAGGAGTCATCAATTGAAGAAAAGGATCAAAAATTTAAGAAATCCTCAAATTTGGAAACCTAGGGCACGATTTGGGGTTTTCTCCAAATGAAGGGATAAAATCCTAATAAACTACAAACGACCACAGTAGAAACATCACAATCAAATGGAAATGCTATTCTATGGAGAAAAATATGGAAAGACAACCTAAAGTGAAGCTTACACATGCATTTCTACCCCAAGTGGAAATTCTGGAAAAGAGGAGAAGAAGAAACTTACTTGAAGGAGGGAGAGTTAAACCTTCTCAAAAGCGCCGAGTTGATGAGTAGACTCGCGAGTAGAAGCGCCGAGGAGACCTCCAAGATCGCCCAAGGAAGAGAGGGAGAGAGAGAAAGGAGTTGGGGAAGAGACAAGATTAAACAGGGCCCTACAGGCCCTGTTCGTGTTTTTACACAGGCAGGACCAGCGGGTCTGACCGGCGGGCCCCTACCCACCGGTGCCACCCACCGGTTTAAGGCACTAGGACCCGCGGGCTCGATCGGTGGGCCCCTACCTGTCGATGCAGCCCACCGGTTGTGAAAATTGGGCAATTTTGAAGATTTTTTTTTCTTTTTCCTTCTCTCCTCCTAGCATTATTACATTGTTTCTCATTATTGATATTATTCCTATATTAATGTGTTATGGTCAAGTGGGACCATTGACACACCTATTGGGATATTGGCCCTGTATCTTGGAAATTAAGTTACGATTTATTGTGGGCTATCATACACTATAATACCTTATGTGATGGCATATAATTGTGTGCCGAAATAAATTCTCCGATGTTTAACCAATATGGTGTGTGATATGTTCCAGGTACAGGGATACGATGGTACGTACTAGATCTGGTAGTAATGCCCGAGGTACCTCGCGGGGTCCTCGTCCGATCGGTCGACCATAAAATCCAAGGGGGTCCCGTTCTGTGGGGCAAACCTCACCTCCACCACCTCCAGAGACCCTTGGTCAGGGTGGGGCACATGGAGACCCACCTATGACTACACTCCCGGACCCTCCACCGGTCATCACACCGAGAGATGTTGCTACTATAATTTAGCAGTCACAACAGGCTTTCCAGCAACAAATGCTTCAGCAACAGCAAGCATTTATGACTGCTATCCAGCAACAGTTGGACTTTTCTCAACCGGGTCAGCCTCCCCGGGTACTCACTCCACAGGACCCGCCTGTAGGGTCGGGAACGGGACCACAAGTGGGAGGCACACCTCCAATCCCACCATTTGGTGTTCTTTAGTATGGGATGCCTCCTCCATACTCCTACTATCCTGCTTATGCTCCTAACTTCCCGACGACGAGTAATACGTCAAGGGTAGTGGAGTCATTCAAGAGGAACTTACCACCTGTATTCTCTAAGGTGGGGAGTGATCCTCTGGAACCGGATCAATGGATCCAAGAATTAGAGAAGATATTTGAGGTGCTTGAGTGCACGGATGCACAGAAACTCATTTGTGCTGGGTTGCAACTCAAGAAAGAGGTAAATTCTTGGTGGCAAGCCTCCAAGCCCATATTGTTGGCTGCCCATCCAGAACCCACTTGGGAGCAGTTCAAGGAGTTGTTCTTGGACAACCATTATCCGCGTAGTTTCAGAGACCACAAGGAGACTGAGTTCATGGCCTTAACTCAAGGAGGTAAGACTGTCCTTGAGTACCAACAACAATTCGAGAGTTTGTTCCATTTTGCCCCAAGGCATATGAGGACAGCTGAAGAGAAGGCAGCAAGGTTCCTAAAAGGCCTAAAATTATCTATTGGGTCTGTACTTGAGGTCTTGGATTTGACCGAATATGGCTAGATTGTGCAGAAGGCCAAGACCATGGAGGATAAGCAAAAGGGTGAACAGTCCCTCACTCCTGGACTGTGGAAGAGAACAAATCCATTCCCAGATATGGGAAATTCCTCCAAGGCATACCGTGGATCATACAGTTCTGGGCCTGTGTATAGGCAGCCCCATAGGCCATCTGGCTACCCTCCTAAACTGGTTGGTGGTTCAGGTTCCACCTCTATTCGCCCAAACACAAGTGTGGCACCTACAGCTCCAAGGCCACCTCGACCATCTGCAGCGGGTCAAGTGCAGAGGGGCCCCACCCCAGTTCCGACATCTCAGATTCATTGCTTCAACTGCCATTCATATGGGCATTATGCGAAAGACTATTGGGCCAGACCAGCCTTGCCCTCCAGTCAGCCCTCTGCGTACCGACCTCCCTTAGCTCGGGGAAATCAACCGCAGGGAAGGATGTATGCTCTGTCAGCCGAGGAAGCTAGGGCCAGTACAGAAGTAGTGGCAGGTACATTTTAAATTAAGAAATTTATTATGATTAATATTGATGACCCGCTGAAATTATATGCATTGTTACACTAGGTATCCTACCCATATCAGGTATACCAGCCTACGTTCTATTCGATTCAGGAGCTACTCATTCATTCGCATCTAAGAGATTTGTAGAGAAACTTGGGATGTCACCCAGGATCCTAGGTCGCGGAATGATTGTTAGTATGCCTACGGGTAAAGTTGTACAGTTGAAGGAGGTATATGGGCCGTGCCCAGTGGAAATTGGTGAAAGGAACTTTGATGCACAACTCATTAAGTTTAATATATAGAATTTTGATGTTATATTGGGCATGGATTGGTTGTCGGCTCATCGAGCTAGTGTGATCTGTGCTGAAAAGCTGATTAGGTTGGCAGATGACGAGGGGAAAGAATTGGTATACCGAGCAGATACAATGAAAAGGGTGAGGAAGGTCCTTGTCTCTGCTCTTCAAGCGGTAAAATTGCTAGAAAGTGGATGTCATGGTTACTTGGCATCGGTACTTGATGTTGATGCAAGGATTACACCTCTAGAAGAGGTAAAGGTGGTTAAAGAGTTTTCCGATGTTTTTCCAGATGATCTGATGCATTTACCACCTGATAGAGAGTTGGAGTTTGCCATAGACTTGACTCCTGGAGTAGGTCCGGTATCTAAGGCTCCATACAGGATGGCACCAGCTGAATTGAAGGAGTTGCAGATGCAGTTGCAGGAACTATTGGAAAAGGGGTTTATTCGCCTAAGTGTTTCACCTTGGGGTGCCCCAGTGTTATTTGTCAAGAAGAAAGATGGCAGTTTGCGTATGTGCATCGATTA
>NW_024869290.1:4125-26996 GCF_013358625.1 Macadamia integrifolia | reverse complement strand
TCATCATCCACATTCTGGTTCCATGGCCTAAGGTAATCATCCCAGTCTAGATAATTATCATCATCAATTTCTCATACATTGTTGTTATTGGCATTCCCAAGTCTAAAAACTGCCTTCTTTGACGAGAGGGCTTCTAAGCAGGTGCATCTAACTGTATCACAAATGGTTGTGATGGAGAGATTGCTGCTACTGATTGTTGGGCTGAACTAACAACATTGGTTTCAGGACCTTTCCCTCGTCCAACCTTTGCACCCTTTCCTCCATCTTGAGGAGTCCCAAGGTACTCTGCTTCCCATAGGATTATGTTCTCAATACGTGTCCCAATGGCTATCAATGCTTCAAAGGTTTGCAAATATTGATAATAAAGGACATCATAATATGGTTTGGATATGTTTTCAATTAATATCTCCACCTGCTTTGCTTCAGAAGGTCGCTCTGCCATCATGGTGGTCTTATCCCTGAATCTCATAAGGAAAGTGGTGAATCTTTCCCTAGGTTGTTGCCTCAAAGTCTTGAGCTCTCACTGCTTCACATCGACTTCTGTGTTATAAGAGTATTACTTGGTGAAGGCTTTCACCACTGTTGCTCAATTTTGTGTTTGTGCATACTCTAACTGTGTTAGCCATCTCAAAGCTGAACCTGATAATGTCATGAATGCCTAACCCATCTGGTTATCTGCTAGCTCCCAAGACTTGGTGATGCAAAGGAAGACCTTCAAATGAGTTTTAGGGTCCCTAAACCTGTCAAACCTATCAGTTTGCCATTTGAAATTTTCAAAAATATTTGCTTCAGAGAAAAAGCTCATCTCATCAGAATCTACTATCTAGCTATCCTGGGCTTTCCCAATTCAGATCAAATCCTCCAACTTCTCTAACTGTTCTCTGAGTTTCCTCTCCCTTTTCATCTTCGGAGGTTCCATTATGACATGTGTTGCAAACTCTTCTTCTTCATCATCAATCACCACCCTTGGAGGGGGAACTCAGGAGTAAGCTCCTACCTGACCATTCTGATGGGTGGATGAAACTCCACATTGACCGATAGGCCTGGCAGCATCTGGCTCTCCTGATTCTACCCTGAAGGAAGTTGCACGATGCTCGTGGGCTTATTTTGATCTTGCTCTCCTATAACTGGAGTAGGGTTAACCTAGGGAGGGTTCCGAAGTAGGTAGAGCACTTATGCTAACCCATTCTTGACTTCAATCATCTCAGCTTGCAATGTCTCGATGGGGTGAACCCATACTGGATCAGGAGCTTCCATGTTTTCCGGATCCATGTGTATCGGAATACAATCACTTAGAAATAAGCTATCTTAAAGAGACGACATAGGTGACACTGGACTTAAATGAGTCAATCGATTATCCTGATGTGTCCAAATGGACTGCAGGGAATACTTGAGCTGTGGAATTATGCCTGAACCAAAAAGTGGCTTATTGTAGGATTCTTGTATTCCCAACCCTTTGTTTATTCATCCACTCAATTATCAACCAATGAGCCATCCAAAGTTAGTCCACTTAATGACAGGGAGTGGGTAGGGGTTGATGCCCCTTGTCCACTCAATGTCATAAGTGGGAGATTCACACAAATGGCTTGACCAAAATATCCCTATTAAGACATTTTTTATCGATAAAGTCATGCTTTCCTTAATCTTACCCCACTAGGTGACCATCCCCTTAGTTTCCTCGGGTATTTTAGATAATTCAGTATTTTACGGGGCTTTCACAAAAATCAGCTTGGATTGTGTATGCCAAATCATCCATATTTCATTTCTAAGGAGGAAGGACACCTTTTATCCGAAACCCACTTAGGAGAGTATTTCCTTATGAACAGAATGTATCATATGAAAATTCTTTTCAAGACCACAAACAAATTCTATAGATCAACTTATGGCATTCCTAGTGTTCTCCATCTATTATCTACATGATACAATCATGCAGTGGATGCAATAGGACTGACAAGGCTTCCTTGACAGAATCTATATACGCAAGGTACATGATCCTTTTGATATACCTATACGTACGAGATCAAGGGGTAACTTTCTTGCCCATTACTCATGACTATACATGAGATTAAGCAACTGGCCATGGGGTGGTGGAATCGTGAGTGATTGTGTGCAAAAGTGTGATGTGGGAATATCATTATTCAATCTCAGAATGTCATAAAGTGCACAAACCTCCCCGAGGGTGCTGGCACAATTACAAACATCCACACCATTTAACAATACCCCATACCCTTGTACAGGAAGCGGCTACTAGTTGCTCTTGAAGTACTCTCCATGACATGCACTAACCTCCCTGAGGGTGCGGCCATGACAGGGAGTCCCTCGCCAAATGATTTCACTTTGAGCACAATGTATGATGTGGTTAGCAAATACAATTACAAACATAGGGTTAGCCAAACATGTTTTCAAACAGATGTGATGGAAAATGTTCTTGCATTTAGAGATAGCATCTAGTATCAGAAGCTTGAAAATTCCCCAGTTGAGTTGCCATTGTGAGGGTAGCAGCCGCGAATCGATTACTCTCTCCCTGTTGAGGGAAGGTTTCCATTTAGACCCTCTCTCCTCTCTCTTCATCTTCGATGATAAGGAAAGTGTTAGTTGTGTGTGCTTCCCTCACCACCATATTGCCACTCGAAAATACGTGGAGGCCTATTTTGCAAGTGTGTCGGTTTATCATAAAACCTCTAACTTCTCTCTATATTTTTCTATGTATTTCCCCAGAAATTTGAATGTGGAGATCGCTGCAATCTCTCCATTTTCGTGTCAGATTTTGCCCTAGAAAGGGATGCTCCTTTGGTGGCTCTGGCCCTTGTTACCATTCTTCCTTTGGGGACCAGCCCTAGTTTCGGTACCTGGCACCCAGAAAGGCAGCAGACCAATTTTCATTCTCACAGGAATCTGGTACAAGGCTTGAAACTATGTTAGTTGTTTGTTAATAGAGGATCTAGCCCATATTAGGTATAGGTTTTATATTCTTGATTCCATCATCCTCCGAGCTCCTGCCGTTAATGAGTTCTCTTATGTGCCCTCTGAGGGAAAAATCTATTTGTTCGAGGAAGCCCTTATACAAGGGCTTTGCTTCCTGGTCCATTCTCTTGTGACCGAAGTATTTCAGTTTTACAGTATCTACCCTTCCTAACATTCGCCAAATAGTTGGAGATGTCTAATAGGGTTTTGTGCTCTAGTTCACGAGATGGACCGATTGATGTCACTCAGTCTCTTTTTGTTCATTTTTCACCTCAATTCTTAAGGTGGTCACCGTGGCTGGTACGGGTTAAGTCAATGTGGTAAGCCTAAGCTCGTGGAGGGGAGCCCTTCATCTATTAAGGGGTGAAAGAACAAGTTCTTTTTTGCTTCTGGGGTCGAAGGTTTACCGATCAAAAATATATGGGGCAAACCAGATATTGCCAAGGTAAATGCCACCCAACCTTGACAGATGCAGATAATTAGACCTTCAAGATACTGAAGGACTAGGACCGCTCAATAGACACCAACCTGCTAGGGAACAAAGACTTTCTTTCCTGATATGGATTGTCCCTAGGCGACTTGTTACATTAGGGAAAGCTCTTTCTTTTCCTTTCCTTTCTTTATGTTGCCTGACCTCCACTCTTTCTTTGCAGTACCGCTCAGTTGGGACACTATCCAGGTGGCCTTTACCTCCCATGCTACTCCAAACTGAAACCGGCCCCAAGTGTAGTAGGAGGGGGAGATCGAGCTAGTTGCTCATCCTCATCTTGGAAAGTGGGAGAGATTGGTGTTAATTGCTGAGTTGGCGACTCAGTGCAATGACCAAACAATAGTGGAGACGTCGCTCCTTTCCAGAGGGAGTCAGAAACAGATGTGGCGACAAGTTTGTCGGCATGCCAAGAGGAGCTTGCACCCCACCACCTGAGTACCTCTGGTTGGGCGGCTTGGCCTGTGGATGGTTAGGCGACTGAGGGAGTCGCTTGAACCAGAAGCTTTTCCCCATCGAAAGGCTCGAAGCAGGAAGAGGACCTCCTGCTGTATGAGGGCCTCAGGGTACAAGCCTTATTGCCTGGTGGTCCCTCTCAGATGGTCCCCTTTGTGTCTTCCAATCTCCGTTCCCTGAGGCGTTTGCCTTCCCTAAGAGAAGTGGAGGTTGTAGAATCCCGTGGCGATTGTGTGGCCATGGACGACCAGAGCTGGTTGCGGATAGTCTCCCGAGACAATTGCACAGTTTCTAGTGAGAATTTTATGACCAGCTATTAGTCCTACACTTTCTACTTCTCTTGGGATAGCCCAATCCTCGAGGAGATGTCAATAGAGGAGCTTTCAAGGGGAGAGCAACTCTTGCCCAAGTGAGTTTCTCACTAGGTGTTCTAAATTTTTTCTCACTTTTCGTGTTTTGATTCCCCCCCTTTTTTTGCAGTCTACATCCTATGCTTCGGAGGCTTATAACTGGGTGAATAGACTGAAAGAATAGGTGGGATTTTTACAAGCCTCCTCTACAGCTAAGGATCGGGAGATAGCCACCCTTACCGAACAGTTGGCTCAGATGAGAGTAGATGCCGAGGAGGCCCGAGGGAATGTGGGCATCTTGGAGACCAGGGTTGCCTAAGCTCTTGAAGCTCAGGAGGTTAACAAGGCCAAATGGGAAGGGGAGAGAAAGGCTCTTCAGGACTCACTCATGATCTAAGAGGCCGACCTGGGTTCTATTCAGGCTCAACTTGACAAGGAGAAAGCCTCTTCTTAGGGTAAAGGGTATTTAAAGGAAGAGGTCAAACAAAAATTGGACCAATTGGAAGAGGAGCTCCGAATCTCCATGGCCGACATGGTTGAAAAGGACAAGGTTTCGAAGGATTTTGAAGGGTACGTCACATCTTACCACGTCGATGCCTACATTTGTGGGGCTCGTGACTATCGAGATTTCATCCTCGCCGCACAACCATTATTTGACTTCAAAGCCTTAGATCCTCTGTGTTTTCAGACAAAGGAGGAGATCAGAGTGGAGTAGAAGGCTTGGGAAGCCTCTCAGCCGGCAACTAAAGTGGGCCGAGAAACCACTGAAGGGGTGGACTTAACTTTGGAGTTGTCAAGCGACAATGACATTTATGAGCCAAGTGGAAACTAACCTGGAATCTCTCCCTTTCACACCTTTTGTTTTATTTTGTTTTGTTTATATTTTATTTTTATTTTTATTTATTTTTTTGTCTTACGTTTTGTAATATAGCCTCTTTTGGCCACATCTTGTACTATAGCCATTTTTTAATGACATTTATTTGACTTCAATGTGTTATGACTTGATATGCCGATCGATAGAGATTGGGCTTTTTTGTTGCCAACCAAGGGTGGTCGCCCTTAGTTGGGCTTGAATTTTTGTTGAACAACATAGTTCAAGCCTATGTGCCAATTCAGAATTGACTCTCTTTTTTCTTTACTTTGTCGGTCGGCATGGGCTAAGGTTAACAGCCCATCTAGGGATGGAGTGTTCACGCATTGTTGATTAATGTAGATCAAAGCTTTTTTACTATGTTGGTCGATGTGGGCAAAGCTTACCAGCCTTTTAGGGATGGACCATTCAGGCATTGCTGATTAATATAGCCTGGATCTTTTTTAACTATGTTGGTCGACGTGGGCCAAGCTTACCAGCCCCTTCAGAGATGGATCATTCGGGCATTGCTGATTAGCCTATATCGAATCTTGTTCCGCTAACTTGGAGGTTGGTCTTTAAAGTGCTGATGGGACAACCTACGAGAGGCTTGGTCTTCACACCAGGTTTTACTTCAACAGGAAAAAAAAAAAAAGATTAACAATTGAGTGTAAAAGAAGGTTAAAAACTGGCACTAATGAAAAGTTTGGAGATTCGCTCAATTTATTTGGGACAACTTTACTAATAGTATTTCTTCAGGTACTCTGAGTTTCAGGCCCTTGGGACCACTACACACTTTGAGGTTTGCAACTGGTACGTCCTTGGACATACAACTTTGGAGATTACATTCGGTTCTTCCCAGTTAGTGCTTAACTTGCCAACATGGCCTAGGTCTGAGATTTCATTCCTCCGGAGGACGAGATCACCGACTTGGAACACTCACTTTTTGATCTTTGAGTTGTAAAGCCACTCGATTCTTCTCTTGTATGCTTCATTTTTTATAGCCATTACTTCTCAGACTTCGTCTAGGAATTCTAGGTTGGTGCGTAATCCTTCCTCGTTTATATCCTCATTGGAGCTAAGGGATCTATAAGATCTTGTCGAGACCTTGATTGAGGCGAGGCTTCTGTTCTGTATGCCAACTTAAATAGAATTTCACCTGTTGGGGTTCACACTGTGGTTTGATATGCCCACAGTACACTAAGCAGCTCGGTCACCCTTTTTTTTGTTCTAGTTCAAGCTTCTTCTTTAGTTCTTCCAGTATGGTTCGGTTGGACACCTCGGCTTGCCCATTCAACTTAGGGTGTGCAACAGACGTGTTGTGCAACTCTCCGTGATAAAGCAAAAGTCCCTAAATACTGGATAGTCGAACTACCTCCTATTGTTAGTCAAAAGGATCTTTGGGATATAGAACCGGTTGATTATGTCATTCTGGAAAAATTTCTCCATGTTTTCTTCTATGATATGTGCAAGCGGGTGGGCTTCAATCCACTTCATGAAGTAGTTGATGGCCATTATTGTTGTAACTCGGCAGTCACTGAGAGGGGGGTGAATCATTGAGTCCAATTCCGATCCCTAAAAACCTGTCCGATGTCTGGCCAAGAAAAACCTGATATACCTGTCCCTGTTTGCACACAGTCGTATGCACATTCAGCCTCTCATAGGCACTTCCAAGTGTGCACACCCATTTCACATTCCACGCACTTCAATATAAAATATAAACAACATGCACCCACAACACAGGGTTTTTACGAGGTTCGGCAATTTGCCTACATCCCTGGAGTAGTGCCTGTAAAGGCTTCGTACCTACTCAATACACTACTTTTGACTGCACCCACAGTCGGGAGCACCCACACCCAATTTTCTCAAGCCGAAGCTGAGATGGCACTCATAGTGCCGATACAATGTGTAGCACTCACTACACGGGAACACCCACTCCCGGTGCTTAGCATCCACTAAGCACATAATAAATAATACAGTAAGTTGGGGCTTATATCAATGCCCTACAGTTAAGCCTTGCCTAGCAAATACATCCACAATTAGCTAGCATGCTTACAGTTCATCCACAACTAACTTAGCATGTATACATTCATCCACAATTAACCCTAGCATACATACATGCATATAATGTAAAATCAAAGGTTAGAGAATCTCACAACCGATTGCCTGGGATGACTGGAAACTTGTACTGACAAGTTTGGTGCTCACACCTTCTCTCTCTTTGGCTTCTTGCTCTTCAAAGCAAACACATCCTTGCATTCTTCTCTTCCTCCTTGGCCTTGAGTTAATGTACCATTAACACACTTCACCCACCTCTTTTACCTCCTTTAATGGCCTAAGAACATTTATCATCAAGTATGTATGTTCATTCAAGGACCAACAAAGAGGGGGAAGCTTCTCCTACCAAAACCTTAGCCTTCTTTCACTCAAAACTCATTTTTCTTACTTCCATGGTGTAGGGCTTGAAAAAACGAAGAAGTTGCAACTTGGTTCACCCAAATCCGAGTTAAAATGAGGGAGATATGACCATTTGAAGTTGGAGCAATGAGATAGCCTGAAATGGAATCTTCGTAGGAGTGGTGTAGGCTACACTGGTGGCACGCGCAACAGTGGCGCAAATCTGGCCGTAGATCTCATCAAGCAGAATCTCTTAATATAGACCGTCTGACTAAAATAACGGATAGTAAATCTCAACCACAAGATTCGAATAAAATAGTCAACTAATGACGTCATGATGACGTCAGCGGTCAGCATGCACTTTTTGTTGTCGATCTATGATTGGTTGCTTTTCCAGATTTTAAGGGGGTTTGTCTCCCACTCACAAAGTGAAAGGCTTATTGACCGTTGGATCCGAATCCTCCATGATGGCTTTAATCAGACTTCATGAGATCATTAAGATTGGAATCTTTTTTATATCTTCCATACACGCGCGAAACACACCAACATACCTTGATAAGGTATAGCACCAGTGCATCAAGAATTATGCACCTAACCAATCAAATCCTACGCGCAAGCATCTATCTCATCCATGTCAGCGCAAAATCTCAGTAGCCTTTGGATGGGCATCAAGCCTGTGTGGTCGAATCTTGACCATCTATTTCACTTCCCTTTACTCCTCTTTATTACAATCAAGCCCCTGCCTCCATATATTTCAATGCTTAAAGACCCCTTGCAACTCAAACCTTCAAAATATTAAAATTACACAAAAGCCCTTCAAATTTCAAAAATAAATTTCGAAAAATCCACCCAACACCGAGAGCAACTGATGGATTTTCAGTTTGGATTTTCGAACCGACTTTACGGAAACACTTATAACCTTTTCATACGATACCCGATTGAGATGAAACAAAGTGCGTTGGAATCATAACTGGATGCTCTATGACTTTTTAGAAGACTCAATCATCTGAATCATCCATATAAAAAGATCAAAATGCCCCTAGACATTTCCAATGATGTATCTTTCTCATACGGAATCAGAACGCGATGAAATCAGAACCGTTGGAAAGATTGTATTTTTGTCGTATTGTTACATGGAGAACACTTCCTTTAAAAAATTCATCTTCAATGCCGAAATTGCCATCAATTTCCACAAATGCCGTAACTTCTTCATATGGTATTGGAATGTGACAAAATTAGATGCACTCGACTAGATAAATTACAATCTATATTTTTTATGAAGAAACAATCTTCCAAAAATATCATTTTTACTGTCGAAAATACCCCCGATCGTAAATAAGCCAATTTTACCAATTTTGACCCAGAAACCCGCACCACCTATTAATGATGTATTAAACCACTCCATGCATACCAAGCTACTCTGTTATCATCGGTGACATTGAACACTGCCATGTCATCATTTTCATCCATGTCACCCAAACTAGCCACGTCATCACCGCCACGTGGCCGAGTTGCCAACAAGGACAACTATAAAACAACAATTATGAGGAACTTCACCTTCCTTAGTTTGGGTACAAATTACCCTAGGATATCCATTCTCCACATCGCAAATGGTATCGGGTTGAGGATGGAGGATAACTCAACGATCAGTAGCGTGTTATCGAGGTATGGATTTGGCAGGACCAACACTTTCGAATGTATACCATGTCGTCTTCTGCATATTGGGCTAGTAGAATCCTTGCCTTAAAGCCTTATAGGCTAATTTTTGTCCTCCAAGGTGGCTTCTGCAGATTCCCTTATGTACCTCTGCCAATGCGTGGTCTACTTCTAATGGGCCGAGGCACCTTAGGAGTGGGCCAGAGACTGTCCTTTTATACAACTCTCTTACTTCTTCTAGGATATACTTAGCTGCTCACTTTTTAACCTTTCAGGCTTCAATGTAATCTTCTAGTAAAGAATCTTCCTTTAAGTACCTCATGTTCGGGTCCATCCAACTTGGCTCATGTGGTATATAGTACAGTTCCTATACTTCGTGGGTTGGGTTCCTCAATATTTCGATGTCTATCGTTCAACCTATGCTTTCATACTTTGTTGTTGCTAGCAACGATAGGGGCATCTATGGATGCATTCTTTGCCCTAGGCACTCGTTGGATTTCAAACTTAGTGAACCAAGCGGTCAAGCCCTTTACCACTTTTAGGTAGTTGACCATCCTTGCTTCCTTTGCAATGTCATCTCCTTTCACCTGATTTATAACTAGTTAAGAGTCATTGTGTACTAGGAGCTCATCTACCTGCACAGCCCGAGCCAGCCTAAGTCCAGCTATCAAAGCTTCATACTCTGCTTCATTGTTGGTGGCCGCAAAGGTGAATCGTAGGGCACACTAGATTTTGAACCCTTCGGGATTGGTCAGAATGAGGTATGCTCCACTTCTTGTTTCGCTACTGGAGCGGTCCACATACAACATCTATAGTTGCGTTGTTGGCTATACCATGTTCACTTAGTTCTATCGACCAACTGATGATTCGTCCTAACATATTAGGCTTGTGCAATATCTTCTTCAAGTGTTGGTCGGTGAGCACAATGACTTGGTGGGCCTGAAAGTAAGGTCTCAATTTTTGCATGGCGATGACTAGGGTGAAGGCCATTTTCTTTGGCCCAGGGTATCTCATCTCTACATCCATAAGGATATGGATGATGTAGTAGATGGTCGTTGCTGATTCCTGCTCCTTTACTAGGGCTACACTAATGGCCACCAGTGAGACTACCAAATAGATGTGCAATCAGTAGCTCGAGTTTGGTCAAACAAGAAGCGGTGACGATGCGAGGTATGTCTTCAAAGCCTTGAAGGCATCCTAGTGCTCTGAGGTCCAAAGAAATCCTTCAGGACTACAAGTCCTTCAACATTTTGAAGAAAGGCAGATACTTATCACCCGATCGGGAGACGAATCGACTGAGGGTAGCAACCCAGTCAGCCAACTTCTGGACCTCACGAACTGTTCTTGGAGGGGCCATGTCTTGCATAGCTTGGTTTTTACTTGGATTCGCCTCTATCCCCCTCTTTGAAACCATGAACCCTAGGAACTTTCCTGAGGTAACCTCGAAGATACACTTTGTGGGTTGAACTTCATCTGATTTTGCCATAGTACTTCGAAGGCTTCCTTTAGGTTGTTTACATGCAGATTGGCCTCTATACTTTTATCAAGCATATCATTCACGTACACCTCCATGTTCCTTCCTATTTGTTCTGGTATTTACTATTCTCTGGTAAGTAGCCCTAAAATATTTTAGGCCAAATGTCATCGCTTGATAGCAATAATTTTCCCATTCAATCAGGAACACCATCTTTTCCTCATCGGTTTCCCTTATCCTGATCTGATTGTATCCCAAGAAGGCATCCATAAAGGTCAGCATTTCGTGGCCCGTCGTCACATTGATAAGATGGTCGATGTGAGGGAGTGGATAACAGTCCTTAGGACAAGCTTTATTAAGGTCAGTGTAGTCGATGCAAATCCTCCACTTGCCATTCGACTTTGGGACCATCACAATATTAGTGAGTCATATGGGGAACTGCACTTCTCTAACGAGGCATGAAGCTTTCAGTTTCTCTACTTATTCGTTAATAATCTTCTGTCACTCGAGAGCAAAGTTTCTTCTCCTTTGTTTTATTGGTTTTCGAACGTAGTTGACATTGAGTGCATGCTCTGTAACGTCCTAGGGGATGTCGAACATGTCCGATGCTGACTAAGAGAAAATATCTGCATTTTTTCTGTCGAAATGGAGTATCTCTTGAAACCTGGACGGGTCCAACCAGGCTCCAAGTTGCACGATTTTGTCTGGATCTTCCTCGAACAGTTGCAATTGTACCAGATCTTCTATAGGTTCACCCCACTATAAACAAGATTCGTCTCGGACATCTCCCACCTCAATTTCGCATATTAATGCTAGGACAACATCCAAAAGTTGTGCTTTCGGCTCCCTTACTTGGCGGGGAAAAGAAGCAAGGGACATCCATCGTTCAGAACCATGGTCTATGGTGGCTTGTCTATGATGTTTCCCATGGTCGGTGCCAATTTCTTGCCATTGAAAATCATCTTAGGCCTTCTTTGGGTCCTGTAAAGGGGAACAAACACAAGAGAGTGAGCGTCTACCTGATCCGGTGGGGGACACTCTGATGCCTAAGTCAAATTTTTGTATAAACAGATAGTTCCAGTTAGAATGGAAAACAGTCCTTTAGAAATGGGTTTACCTAGGTTTTTATAGCTAAGGATGAATAATTTTGGTGAAGAGTCCCGCTATAGTAGTTTGCCATTGTTGGTAGGAGTCTTAGCATAGCTAGATTTGTAATAGGAAGGTGAATATAGAGATTGTTGCATTTATGGGAACTTCATGTATTCGCCATGGTCCTGGGGATTTGATCAAGATATCACGTAAGGAAAGGACTTGTGATCCTTTTGGTAGCCCCTTGCAGATTAGAACTGATATGTATCTTGTGGTCCACGTGTCAAGCTTGATTGGTTTCCTTTAGAATTCTCTATTTGGTATTGGGCTTGCTGACCAATCAGTCTGAACCGAGTGACCTGATCACCAAGCCAGTAGCCACTCACCGTGGGTTGACTCATAAGCATTGTATCACCCCTAGGGGCTTCCTACCCATTCTGTGGGACGATGCAATTGGGTTCAGAGGCTCGGAAGGTCTTGGAAAGTCATGGTGGTCCTATACTGTCCAACTGTTTTTGGATCGTTGTAGATACTTCCCATAACAATTGATCGTTTCCTTATGGTTGTTAATATGAGAAGGAAGTGACTTTCCTTAATTACCCTAATGAAAAGGAATAGTTCCATGTACAAATCTGTCTCTTTTAATCCCTATCAAGCGAATTAAAAGCCAAATTAAGAGACAAAGAGAAGAAAAGGGCCTGATTAAGCAAACTGACTCAAAACCTAATTTTGTTTTGTCAAAGAAATGCAACTTCTCAGTATTAATTTATGATAAGATTCAAATAGAATAAGTCATAGAGAACCCACAAAAGGGTTCAAAGATTTGAACATAAGAAAGCCAAACGAGAAGATGAAATTGAGAAAATTAATTAAAATTCTACGGAGAAAGTAGAGGGGGAACACAATCTCATGTGCCTTGATATGCGAGAAGTAAAAGGCTGGCTAAAGGGTGGCAGCGGTTCCGTTTCACAGCCACCATCCCACTAGTTTAGTCAAAAAAGGAAAGCAATTAAAAAACAGAAGGTACTAATTTTACATCCCCTCCCCCACTCTTATCTCCAATTATACATATATTATTGTTTAATTCTTTTACTTCTCCCTAACCATATCTGACCAAGTTAACTGTATCTGTCATCTTCGTGATGTAAGGTTAATTAATATTTGTAATTTTACATTGAAAAATCTGATTTTCATTCGGGTGAGTCATCCAAGACGAGTAAAATAAAAGCATAAAATCTAGTCATGTGTTATGAAGATTCTCCAGGTTTAAGAAATGACCATAACAAGTTTAGATGAGCCCGAGTTTTTATTGATTTAGTTTGTTTGATCAAGTCATGTAAAATTCACTAGTCTTGTTTTTTTATTAGACCGTATACTATTTACAGGCCATAAGTTTGGTTTACAATAAAAAAAAATAGATTTTTATTTGTTGAATTCTATATTTATTTATTTTTATTTATTATTATTATTTATTTTAAGCAACCTTAGCCTCAGTCCCTTAATTGAAGAAGGAGAAGGGAGATAATAAACGTAAGAAAAAAATGACTCCCCTTGAGCAGGTTTCACTCATCCAACTCATCATGTTTTGCAATGGACAAGTCGATTAAAAAAACTTGATTTTCCAACTATGATATTACTTGAACATATATGCCTCTCTCCACTACTATTACTACGGTATCACTTGCAGTCATGGGTGCATGAGGTGGCATAGCCTGTCTTGATTGTTTGCTCTGTCTTGCACAGGGGGCCTTGGTTGTTTGTTGTTTGTCCTACCCAGTCCCATCCTGTTCACAAACGATTTTAGATTAAAAGCCAAGGATAATCAACACCCGTATTGCATCACACTAAATAAATAGGAACACATTGTGTGACAATGGTCTGAACAAGTTATCGAGCCCTGATCCTAATCATAAACTATTTTAGGCTGAAACTTAAGGATGACCAATAGCCATTTTGCATCGCACTTGATGAACAATTTAATTTAAAGAATAAAGAATGCTTTCTGATAGCATGTACCTGCATCGATACAATGGGTATGAAAAGACTACACTGTCTCTCGTCTCATTGGTCGTGGATGCTGGTATGTACATGCACTATCAAGTAACGTTTTCTTATCCATAATTTAATTAAGTTTGATGGACACGGTAGCAATCAACTATTTTTCTTACCCTAATGAAAAGGAACTGGTCTACAAATCCGACTTAGAATTCTCTACCAACATACATAAGAATCATAGAGAAGGAAAAGGGACTAAGCAAAACTGATTCAAACCATGATTTTGTTTTGTCCAAGAAATGCACTTCTCATTATTAATTTATTATAAGATTGAAGTAGAATAAGTCATATTCATGGATCGAGAGAACTCACAAAAGAGTTCAAGGGCTTGAAGATAAGAAAGCCAGCAAAGGAACCTGAGAAAATTAATAATGTACATGGAGAAAGGACAGGCGGAACCGCCCAATCTGATGTGCCATGATAAGCCAGAAGTAAAAGGGTTGACTAAAGGGTGGCAGTGGTGCCGTTTTACAGCCACCAACCCATTACTTTAGCCAAAAAAGGCAAAAATTTTAAAAAAATATATAAATTTTAATCTCTCGTCTCCCACTCTATCTGCAACTATACCTACATTGTTGTTCAATTCTTTTACTTGTCAGTTATCCCCAATCATCTCATTAATTAATATTTGCATTACTGAACATATATGCCTGCCTCTAGATCCATAAATTAATATTAAGAAAAAAATTATTTTTCATAATTAATTAGAAAAAAAAGAAACTGTTAATTGGTCACGTGGCTTCTGCGCCTAAACATGTGTGTGCAGGTGGAATTACCACTCCACCCCCTTTTAAACAAAAAATCCCAACTGATATATATATGCCCCTATGTAGAGGTGTCAATTGGTACAGTTTTAATATGATTCAATTTTTCAAGAGTAGATATGAAAATCATACCATCCTCGAACAGTTGTCTTAAAAAACTGATAACAAATAAAAGAAAAATACCATTTTGTCATACCTTAATGGTACCAAAACTCATTTAGTACGATTCTCACTCTCCATATTGGTACAAATTGACAACCTTACCCTTTTGAATGTGCTCTCATTGGCCCATCCTTCGGTGCAAGGTTATTGGAGCAGGTAGCTTATTTCCTATTTTTTGGTAAAAATTTTTATTTTATTTTATTTTTGTTAAGTATTACATTTCTTTTTCTGTTGTTTTATATGAGAGAGAGAGAGAGAGAGAGAGAGAGAGAGAGAGAGATTCAGAATGGCCGCTAAACTGTCCTCGTAAGCTCATTGAATAAAATTAATTAGTAATTAAATCTCGTCGCATTCGTCGCCGGTTTTTTGGAAGGTTTGAATTTTGAATCATCAGTTGTGAATCTGTTGAAAATTTCATCTTGAAAGTATCAAAACAACTATTATTCTCAAACCCCACTCAATAAAGTCAAAACCTAAAACATTTAATTATTTAAATTTCTCCTTAAAAAAAAATATTTAATTCAAATCTTCCTAAAGTTTGCTTATGACGAGAACAAATTAATCCATGTTAGAACTTGCAAGAGCATCTCATCTCATCTCATCTCATCTCATTGTGTTTGACTTTGATCATTTCCTTCAATTCTTCTCTTCTTCCTCCCCTTCACTACTATATTTCTATTCTTCCCTACCCTTCCCTCATTCATCAATTTTGATACAAATGGAAAAGGAGAAGGAGATCAAACCAGATCCTTCAATGGAGATTCCTAAATATTTCAGGTGCCCCATTTCAATGGAAGTCATGAAGGACCCTGTTACCATCTCCACTGGTGTTACATATGAAAGGAAGAACATTGAGAAGTGGTTCTTCACTTACAAGAAGAATACTTGCCCTGCAACAAATCAGATCATAGACAACTTTGATCTCATCACCCCTAACAATACTCTCAAGCGCCTCATTCTCGCATGGCAGCAACAGAAATCTCATCAATCCTTCAATCCATTGCAGCCGAATTCGTCGATTATTATTTCTTGCAAGCACGAAGAATTAATCTCCTTGTTCTCCACCATCCATTCCACTCCATTCAAGGTAAGTTTGCTCAAGAAACTCCGATCAATTATCGAATTGGGTAATGAAACCCAAATTGATTTTGTTCAATCAGGAGGTATTGAAGTACTAAGTCACATAATTGTCCAAACTCTATCTGAAAATTTTGATCATTTCATCACATTTCGAGCTTGCGAAGAAGCTTTATCTATTTTAGATCAACTAGTCTTTTCCGATGACTCTGTATGGCTTCAGATCATGGTACCAAAGCCTGAATGTATCAAAGCCATGGCTATGATGCTTCAAAGAGGTTCCGCAGAGGGAAGGCTCCACACGGTTACCATATTCAGAAAGATGGCTAAAGTAGTTGAGTATAATTTCAGTTGGGTTGTACAAGATCAAAGTATTGATCTATTGAAATCTTTATTAGAATTCTTATCAGATGAGATACATAGTAAGGCCTTCTCATATGCATTGGATGTGTTGGTTCATATCATTGGATCGTCAAAAAAGAATAGGTTAAAGGCGATCGAAGCCGGTGCAGTTTGTGTTCTAATTGAGCTTCTACCAGACTCAAATAAACCTAAATGTGAGAAGATATTGTTGCTGATCAAATTGCTTTGTGAATGCGCTGAGGGAAGATTAGGGTTAGTAGAACATGGGTTAGGGATCGCGGTGTTGTCTAAGAAGATATTACGCGTTTCGGATGCTGCAACTAAGCTTGGGGTGAAGATCTTGTGGTTGATATGCAGTTCTCATCCATCGATGAGGGTGTTAGAGGAGATGTTGGTATTAGGATCAGTGAAGAAGTTGTTGGCTTTGGTACATTATATTAATGTTGGGCAGTCATCTATTAAGAATAAAGCACTAAAGATCTTCAAGTTACATGGAAGTACATGGCAGCAATATCCTTGTTTCCCTAGTGAATTGAAGGATTGTTCCAAATTAATCAATGATTCTTCTTCAGCTTCAAGTTCATGATAAAATTCATCATCATCTCCTCTAGTGATGAGTTTCAACATACAAATTTTGTATGGATCAAGAGTGGTTTGTTTAGTTAGTTAATTTGTGCCTTTAATTTTTTGTGGTTTGAGATTTTCGTTCTTTCTTTTTTTCTTTTTTTCCTTTTATTGTAGTTACAAATTAAGTTGTATATACATTTTTTTTGCTATAAATAAATTACTTTCTAAGAGTTAATTAAGGCCAATAGCATCAGCTAACTTGTTTTAAATTTTGGTCAGGTTAATTAGGGCCAATTGCATCAACCAACTTGGTTTAAATTTTGGTCAGGTTAATTAGGGTCAATTGCATCTCATCTCGTTCTTTATTATTGTTGTATATACAACTCCATATGATATTAAAAACCCTCATTTTTTATCCTATATTGCTGCGGACCAGCTTTCCAACTTGGTTTAAATTTTGTTCAAGTTAATTAGGGCCAATTGCATCAGCCAGCTTGGTTTAAATTTTCATGCATGGTTCATAAAAGCTCAGATTGAATATTTATCTATTGCTTGACTTTAATCTAGCTAGTTTAATTTTCAGGAAAAATTAATTATAATTGATTCTGGTGCCTTTGTCTAACTTTCTCTGGGTATTGGTCCAATTGTTGGGGTTCGCTACTTGGTTGTGTCTATGTATGGGTTTATATAATTATAATTGATTCTGGTGTTGTGTCCATTATATATGTGAGATGAAATTGTAATTGTGTGGGGATTAGAAGCTTTTAGGTTCGGTGAATGTAGTCTTTGTGGGAAAAACCTAAACACAAATAAACGGGATAGAGAGTGCTGTAAAGACTATTTTGGGTTTAGTGGAAATTCTCTCGGGTGTATGTAGGTAGTTGTGTATAATCATGTTATTAAATTCTTTGCATCGTATCTGATTGTTTGTTTGATTTCTTTTTTGCAGTTGCTCATTCATTCCCAACACCAACTGCATGCATCAACGACCTCGTTTAAATTTGGTTAGGTTTCTAGTTCTAAAGCTCATTAATATGGAAAAAATATTTACATTTTTGTTTTTTTAATAAAATAGTAAAACAAAACCCATGGTCTTTATAAACCCACAGGAGGGGCTAATAGAAGCGGCCAATAAGAGGTTATCGTAGGTCAACCAAATTGTATTTTTATTTTATTTTTCAATATAAAAATAGGATTAATATGGACCACTACAGTAATCGTCATTCCCCACTTTTAATAACTTAATTAAGTACAAGGCAACGACTTAGTTGCATGTGAGACACTTTCTTAGAACTCTACGTACGTATTCTGTGAACCAAATTTATAATTATAAGTTCTTTTTTTTTTTTTTTTTGTGTGTGTGTGTGGTCAACAACAACCAACTGTATAAAGAGAAATCATAATAGGAAAACCTCCAACAAGGATCAAACTATACAAACAAAGGTGGGAGAGTAACCCATCAAACACGAGAAAATATCCAAACTGTCCATAGGACTATTGTATTTTTACTGCTAGATGGAGTCATTGCATTAGGTTCTCCTTATACTATCTTCGATTAACAGACTAAAAAAGATGACATTTGTATACTATGAATTTTCTCTTGGTTTATATCATGTAACAAACCATTCCATCGCACCTCATTGATACGCTCCTCTATGCTGCCAGCCAGGAGAACCCTTTCTTTTTTCTTATCATTATCTTTCCTATGACATCATAGTGTATTATTCCTTTCATTTGCTATTTTTTATTTTTATTATTGTTTTCACTTTCCTACTATAAATCTCAAGGCCCGGTGTGAATGACATATTTTTCAAGAGTATCATTGGTATTGCAAATTCATCCCACACTAGGGTATGGGAACCTTCTCTCACTTTCAATATAATGAGCTCTTCTTCACATTGTTGGAGGGCTGAATACAAAACCTTAAGGCATTAGACTGACGTTGGCCATAGTTCTATAACTCTCAACACCTCCTCACATGAGACAGAAAGATAGGAGGAAAAGAACAAAGGAATCATAGACCTTGATACTATGTTTAAAGGTCCAATCTAAAACCTAAAGGCGTTAAGCAGAGAGAGCTCCTCGAGTACATGAAAATAGTAAAGACCTGAACAAAACAATATGAGATTAATTATAGCTCTATACACCCAACATAAATGGAAAGTAAAATTTACAAAAATAATTATTTTTCTTGTACTAGATATATTAAAATAAGCAAGAGAAATTTACGCCTCTTTTAATTTTTTATTTCATAAGCAACTCAAATATAAAAACAACTTAGGCATTGTTGTGATAGAGACCTCTTAACTAGAATACATTGCTCTAATGTGTCTATTGGGGTCTGAGTCAAATACTTTCATTGCAAATAGACTAATAAATAATCTATTTTCTTTTATTTTCTTTCATCGATTAACAATTCACATAAAGGGATACTATTGGCTTTGTGCATGAGAAATCCGTGCCAATCACCAATGAGGTATTGGTGTTGAGTAGAAATTTAATTTAAAGAATCACTTGTCATGGTCATAGTGAGAGACTCATACTAATCCCACTAATTTTCTTATTTGGGAGTGTGTTGATACCACACGTCTTTGTTATAAACCTCTCTTCATCCATTAATTTATAATTAATTAAATTACTAATCATCAACTTGCTTGCACATCTAATCTAATCAAAGATTAAAATAAAATAAAATCCATGCCCTGTCCAATAGGGAGAGCTAATCAGATGAGACCTATGACACCATAGTGTAATTTTTCTTTCATTTTCTATTTTTTTTATTATTATCATTATTATTATTATTTTCACTTTTTTACTATAAATCTCAAGGCCCCGTGTCAATGACATATTTTTCAAGAGTATCATTGGTATTGCAAATTCGTCCCACACCAGGGTATGGGAACCTTCTCTCATTTTCAATATAATCAGCTCTTCTTCAGATTGTTGGAGGGCTGAATACAAAGCCTTAAGGCT
The DNA here is from genome assembly GCF_013358625.1 of Macadamia integrifolia. Lineage (NCBI taxonomy): Eukaryota > Viridiplantae > Streptophyta > Magnoliopsida > Proteales > Proteaceae > Macadamia > Macadamia integrifolia. Next base: position 7,312 of record NW_024869290.1, on the reverse strand, counting down.
TTAGACTGTCATTGGACATAGTTCTATAACTCTCAACACCCCCTCATGTGAGACAGAAAGAAATAGGAGGGAAAGAACAGAGGAATCATGGGCTTTGATACTATGTTTAAGGGTCCAATGTAAAACCTAAAGGCATTAGGTAGAGAGAGCTCCTCGAGTATATGAAAGTAATAAAGACCTAAACAAACCAATATAAGACTATAGCTCTATACACCCAACATAAATGGAAAGCAAAATTCACAAAAACAATTCTTTTTCATGTACTAGATATATTAAAATGAGCAATAGGAATGTACACCTCTTTCAATTTTTTTTTCACAGGCAACTCAAATATAAAAACAACTTAGGCATTATTGTGATAGAGACCTCTTAACTACTCTTAACTAGATTACATTGCTCTAATGTGTTTGTTGGGGTCCAAGTCAAATACTTTCATTGTGAATAGACTAATAAATAATCTCTTTTCTTTTATTTTCTTTCATCGATTCACAATTTGCATAAGGGGATACTATTGGCTTTGTGAATGAGAATCTGTGCCAATCACCAATGAGGTTTTGGTGTTGAATAGAAATTTAATTTAAAGAATCACTTGTCATGGTTATAGTGAGAGGCTCATACTAATCCCACTTATTTTCTTATTTGGGAGTGTGTTGATACCACACGTCTTTGTTATAAACCCCTCTTCATCCATTAATTTATAATTAATTAAATTACTAATCATCAACCTGCTTGGACATGTAATCTAATCAAAGATTTTAAAAAATAAAAATCCATGCCCTGTCCAATAGGGAGAGCTAATCAGATGATACCTATGGCATGAAATGCCCACAATGATAAAACATGGACTCAAGAAAGTAAACCTTCTTAATTTCAGATTTTTCAGGACAACTTAGTTGAATGCCAATAGGAAAAGAAAAAAGTATGTAAGACTAAAGAGACAAGAGAGGTCTGAAATTTTAGGAGAGGGATTCAAAAGACATTTTTTTGTTTTCCTTTTGTGACTTTTAGAAGACGAGGGTATGATGCCAGCAGTAGGTGGAGGGGATGACGAGGTTGATGTGAGCGCGGAGGTGCTATGGTCGATGGGGGAGATTGTGAGGCTGTGGATCAGGGTCCTCCTAGTGCAGGGAACGTGGAGGTTGTGGTGGATTTGGCTTCGGGTCCTCAGAGGCAAACTTTTGCTAATGTTGTTGGTGGAGGATCGTGGCCTAAAATTGATGCATTGCCAGAGCCAGTGCATGTTGGAAGCATTACTCGCATAATCATTCTGCAGCAGGGTTACGAGAGTGTTCGGTTGATGTTTCAGTTTGCATTGATTTGGCAATTGAACTTTCAAATTGCAGCTCTGGATGATCTCAGGAAGGAGGCAATGGAAGGCTGGAATCTGAAATAGGGTGTCGTCATGCACCCCTTGGGAAAATGATACATAATTTTTCAATTTGCATCAGAAGGAGATATGGCTGAAATTTGGAAAAGATCCACACTTTGTTTTTCAAGGCCAACGGATCTAGGTTTAACGCTGGAAATTGGATTTTAATATCCATGAGAAATAATTGTTTGTGGAACTAGTCTGGGTAAGGTTTCTAGACCTTCCCTTGGAATATTGGCACGAGAATGTGTTGTTATCCATAGTTAAAGGAGTGGGTCGACCAGTGGCCTTGGACCGCCGTACTGGACGAGATTTGCTAGGACATTATGAATGGGTCTTGGTTGAGATTGATGCCTAGGAATCCTTCTCATGTGTTGAGGAGATTTAGGTGGAGCGTTGTTGAAATAGTCTATTGGCATTAACTTTAATGAGTGTACAATGGTGCTCTTATATAGAGATTACAGTTATTGAGTTATAGACAAACTCTATGATCACATGTGGGATCCTATTCCAACTCTGCTGTCTCATGAGGTAGTATTGGACTGCAAGTAGTCTCTAGAGTTTGTGCTCACTGAAAATGCCTACAATGTAGGGGAGGTTGTTGAGTTTGAGTATGAGTATGACTCTAGAGGTTGAGTTCGAGTGGGACGCTAATTGTCCTGATACACCCCCTCAAGGTGGGGATTTGAATGGTCGAATCCGCAGTTTGTCCCGTAGAAAGGAGAACCGTGTAGAGCTGAGAGCTTTGGTAAGGATATCAGCTATCTGGTCATGGGTTAAAATGAACTGCACTTGAAGTTCCTTGGAGGCGACTTTATCACGAACAAAGTGGAAGTCAATTTCAACATGCTTGGTACGAGCATGAAAGACCGAATTGATCGAAAGGTAAGTGGCCCTAATGTTGTCACACCAAAGAATGGGTGCAATGGGAACAGGGATCCCTAATTCCCCAAAGAGAGCGAAGCCAAGTGAGTTCGGCGCAGGCATCAGCCACTGCTTTGTACTCAGACTCGGTGGAGGAGCGTGTAACTGTCTTCTGCTTCTTAGAGGCCCAGGAGATCAAATTAGAACCTATATAGATGCCATAGCCTCCTATGGATTTACGATCCGTACTGTCACCAGCCCAGTCAGCATCAGAGAATGCTTGTAATTGGAGGGAACTAGATTTGGAGATGAACAACCCATAATCCTTGGTTCCTTGGAGATAGCGTAGAATCCGTTTGACTAGTGTCCAATGGTCTTCAGTGGGGGCATGCATAAACTGGCAGGCACGGTTAACTGAATAAGCCACATCAGGCCTGGTGAGGGTGATGTATTGGAGAGCACCGACAATGGAGCGATATCTGGTGGGGTCCGAAAGGACACCCCCTGTGGAAGATGCTGCAAAGGTGGTGGCCATGGGAGTAGTGACGGGCTTACAGTCAGTCATGCCAGCCCTCTGGAGGAGATCAGTGATGTACCGGTGTTGAGAGAGGAGGACACCATCAGACCGATATAGGGCTTCAATACCAAGAAAAAAACTGAGACGACCAAGATCCTTGATAGAGAATTCTGAAGCAAGTTGATGAAGGAGAGTCTGAACATGAGTTGGTTGGTTCCCTGTAACCAAGATGTCATCGACGTAGACAAGGACATATGTGACAACAGAGCCCTGCATGTAGATAAATAGGGATGTATCGATTTGGGATGACCGAAAACCGGAGCGAGTGAGGGACTCAGTTAACCTGTGAAACCAAGCTCTAGGAGCCTGTTTGAGCCCATAGAGGGACTTGTGGAGGCGACAGACATGATTAGGGCGCAGGGCATCTTCAAAACCCT
>NW_024869290.1:0-4105 GCF_013358625.1 Macadamia integrifolia | reverse complement strand
TCCTCAGAGGCAAACTTTTGCTAATGTTGTTGGTGGAGGATCGTGGCCTAAAATTGATGCATTGCCAGAGCCAGTGCATGTTGGAAGCATTACTCGCATAATCATTCTGCAGCAAGGTTACGAGAGTGTTCGGTTGATGTTTCAGTTTGCATTGATTGGGCAATTGAACTTTCAAATTGCAGCTCTGGATGATCTCAGGAAGGAGGCAATGGAAGGCTGGAATCTGAAATAGGGTGTCGTCATGCACCCCTTGGGAAAAGGATACATAATTTTTCAATTTGCATCAGAAGGAGATATGGCTGAAATTTGGAAAAGATCCACACTTTGTTTTTCAAGGCCAACGGATCCAGGTTTAACGCTGGAAATTGGATTTTAATATCCATGAGAAATAATTGTTTGTGGAACTAGTCTGGGTAAGGTTTCTAGACCTTCCCTTGGAATATTGGCACGAGAATGTGTTGTTATCCATAGTTAAAGGAGTGGGTCGACCAGTGGCCTTGGACCGCCGTACTGGACGAGGTTTGCTAGGACATTATGAATGGGTCTTGGTTGAGATTGATGCCTAGGAATCCTTCTCATGTGTTGAGGAGATTTAGGTGGAGCGTTGTTGAAATAGTCTATTGGCATTAACTTTAATGAGTGTACAATGGTGCTCTTATATAGAGATTACAGTTATTGAGTTATAGACAAACTCTATGATCACATGTGGGATCCTATTCCAACTCTGTTGTCTCATGAGGTAGTATTGGACTGCAAGTAGTCTCTAGAGTTTGTGCTCACTGAAAATGCCTACAATGTAGGAGAGGTTGTTGAGTATGAGTATGACTCTAGAGGTTGAGTTCGAGTGGGACGCTAACTGTCCTGATAAGCGTCATGAACCTGGATCCATGAAGGAGTTCTGTTTCAGGAAAAAAGGTGGTGTACAAGGACGGTATGATTTGTTGTGGATATTGAAACCGAGTGGGCCATCAAGTGCAAACATGCCAATAGAAGAAGCATGATGATGAGTTACAATTGATAGAGGAGCAGTGATCCCAAGGACTCACTATGTTGAGGAAGATGGAGTAAACTCAGGCCATTCAAAAGCGAGTCATGTCAACTCAAAGGGTATGGTTGCCACATACCCATTCATAGCAAGTCTCGTCCAAGTTTTAGGCATACCTCACCTACCAGGCGTTAGGCAAGGGTGTTTCCAATTTAGTGGGTGCCAAGGAGGGATCTTCGTTACCTTCTTCAAGTAGCAAGGATTCCTTATTGGAGCAGACTGGGGAGGAAAGGGAGGGATTATGCAACAAGATAGGAAGGGATGTGTTTCCTTCCGTTTTGGGCCTCTATGGGGCTGATATTGAGGAGAGTAATTCTAGTAGGAATTTGAATTCTACCATCCTTCATTATCAGGGTGAGGAGGATTTGGATGTGGATCCTAATGGATTGGATAAGGAGTATTTTGTCCAACCCATGGAGGTTGGGGTGGACCAGGACCCGGAGAATCAGGATGGATCAGTGAAGTGGGGAACCAACTTGGCTCCAATCTCTGCAATGTATGAAAGAAGTAAAGAAAGGCTTTTTCGGGAGATGCAGTCACACCTTTATGATAAAATTCGGGAAGTAGTTAGCACTCGTACCTCGAGTCGTGGGGGGGTTTGATGGTGTGTGGTGGTCTATCATCCAAGGCAGGTCACAGTGAGCTTGGTGGAGGTTCTGAGGCTATGGTGGTGAGCTTTCCTGCCTTGAAAATTCAACAAGGCAGAATTGTTATTTTTAATGAGGTAGGGGATGTTGATAGAGCTGTCACAGACTCTGAGCAGTTGGGGGTGATGATGGAGAAAGTGAATAAGAAGAATAAGGGTGGCGGTCAGACTCGAAAATATAGCAAGTGTTCAACTATGCATCGGTGTTAATGTGAGTATTTGAATATTCGTGGTATGAAGAAGGCCACTGCTTTGAGGGTCTTATTATATCTAGGTGAGAATAATCTAGTGTGGTTTGCTTGGTTGAACCAATGGTGGAAGCGTCAAAATTTCATGCTTTGTTTTTTAACGAGTTGAGTTATTCTATGGATCTCATTCATAATGTGAGAAATGGGAAAAATCCAAATCTTTGGATTATGTGGAGGCTTGGTGCGCCTCGCCCTGGGGTTGTGCAGATGTCAGCCCAACATTTGTTGATTTTGGTGCTTTAGAAGGGGAGGTCAGTGGTGGTCTCTATGGTGCATGCTAGTTGTTTCTGGGTGGAATGGAGGGAGTTGTGATCTAACTTGGTAGCTAACTCTTCGATGGGGGTTCCCTGGTTGGTGATAGGTGATTTCAATGTCACTTTGTTTTCTTATGAGAAGAGAGGTCTAGGAAAATTTTATGTTGGGTCAGCAACCTAGTACCAGGCATTGGTGGATGCTACCAATATGATCATGGTACCTTCTTAGGGGAAGATGTTGACATGGTCCAATAATTGGCGTGGGGGAAATGTAGCGGTTGTTCTGGATAAGAGTTTCTGTAACAAAGCTTGGCTTAACTCATTGATGGGTTGTGCTCAGAGGCTATTGCCGCTATCTTTCTCTGATCGCGCCCCTTTTTTGGTGCTTTTAGAAGGTAGTCCAATATCGGTAAATTCTCCTTTTCAGTTTAATCTGTTTTAGATGGACAATGAGGAATTTGTGGATGTGGTCAAGGGTTCTTGGGAGGGAGAGGTCATGGGGTGTCTCATTTATGTTCTATCCCAAAAGCTGAAATGTCTAAAGTGCTCCCTGAAGTTGTGGGCGAGATTGACCTTTCCTAATATGGAGAAAGAGCTTGAAGATGCCAAAAGGGAGCTGGGAGAGGTTCAGGGACTATTGAGCAACTAGGCTTATCGGATGAGTTATTCGGGAAGGAAGCAGATGCCATGACTCATTTTCACAAAGCAGTTGAAATCATGGAAAGCTATGGGCTGAGACGGCAAGGATGAAATGGAGGAAAGATGGGGATAAAAATTCAAAATTATTCCATGTTTCTGTTAAATTTTGTCAGGCTAAGAACATGATCCGCTCTCTAAAGCAGGAGGATGGAACTATCATATCAGGGCACCAGGAGTTGGGTTCTTATGTATTGTGTTTCTTTGAGGATTTCTTAAAACCAGTCCTGATATAGAGCATTAGGAGATTCTAGATTGCATTCCAGGGGAGATAACTGAGTGGGAAAATATGGTGTTGGAATCAATTCCATCTATGGATAAGGTGAAAAGTGTAGTTTGGGATATGGATCCAGAAAATGCTCCAGGTCCCAATGGATTTCCTAGTGCATTTTTTAAGAAATGTTGGGATACGGTGGGGTCTAATTTTTTTTGCTTTGTGGGGAAGTTTTTCAGGTTAGGCAGGATTCTTATGGGAATTAATAACAGTTTCTTAACTCCAATTCCAAAGAAGGGGCTCAATCTCTGTTTAAATTCAGACCCATCTGTGTGGAAACTTCTTCACTAAAACTCTCTCTAAGGTTATGGTGGCTAGAGCCTCGAATCTTCTTCCCGGATTAATCTCAAACAAGCAAGATGCTTTCCAAAAAGGTGAAATTATTCTGCTAATATAGGGATGGCTTCTAAGTTAGCCAACAGTGAGGTGCGGGGAGGTGGTATGAGGATGAAATTGGATATTAAAAAGGCTTCTGATACTCTATCGTGGAACTTTTTGTTTGCGGTGTTGAGGAAATTTGGATTTTGAGAGAAATGGGTGGGTTGGATTCTTGAGATCCTTGTTTCGACTAGAATATTTGTTCTTCTCAATGGTGGTCCAATTGGGTATTTTGGGGTTGAACGTGGTCTTCATAAGGTGATCCTTTCTCTCCAATCCTGTTTATTTTAGCCGAGGAGATGCTCCATAGAGGGATGAATGGGCTTTTAGCCGATGGAGGCATAAGGGTGCTTCCTGGTCCTAGAGGGGCAACCGTCCCTAGCCATTTGCTTTTCGCAAATGAAATTTTTATTTTTTAAATGCCTCGGTTAGGTACGTAAGAAATTTAAATGATTTTTTACTCAAGTACAAGGAATTCTCAAGCTGTAGAATCAGTTTAGAGAAGAGTAAATTATTTTTTGGCAAGGTTGCTCCCCATAGGAAACAATATATCTTAGAGAAGTT